>NC_064614.1:493811986-494115017 GCF_023898315.1 Schistocerca nitens | reverse complement strand
CTTATGCAGTTTAGGGGGTACATGCGCTGATCACGAGAAAAGTACCTATTTTTGAAGGAAACGCTTATTTCTGAAGATATAAGCATATATATGCACGGAATACCAAAAAAGTACTTATTTTCATATGGATGCAAAAAAAAGATCAATTAACTCAAATGGTGCTGAGCACTATGGGACTCAACTGCTGTGGTCATTAGTCCCCTAGAACTTAGAACTACTTAAACCTAACTAACCTAAGGACATCACACACATCCATGCCCGAGGCAGGATTCGAACCTGCGACCGTAGCAGTCGCACGGTTCCGGACTGCGCGCCTAGAACCGCGAGACCGATCAATTAACTGTCTGCTTTCACCAACTTCTTCATGTCGCTATGTCAATATGCTGCAGACACTTTAATACATTTCTTCACAGAGACTGTTAATCATTCGCTTTATTTTGTCGATCCATTTACAAATGCAACCACAAATCACGTGGAGTCAGTCTAGCAAAAAGCTAAAGAAAACAATAAAAGGCGTTTCGGAACTCACCTTGCTACGTTGAATAACTACCTGGCGGGATTTCTCTGGCGTCAACGTTTTGGGGAAAATCCATTCCACAATTTCATTGAGCATGTTCGAAAAATCTACCCTAATGCTGCAAATTAACTGGAGGTAGCTGTTTTTATCTAATCTGTGATTCGAACTTTATTGTATATCTGTGCAAAATAAACAAATATGATTTTCTGAGAAAATTTTGTTATTAATTCCATCTTTCTTGCAAAAAAAAATGTTTTTGAAATTCCGTGCATTCATATGCAACACATCATTTCTGATAAAAAATATTTTTTGAGACGGTTAATTGATCTTTTTTTTTCATCCATATGAAAATAAGTACGTTTTTGGTGACGAGCGCATCACATATGACTGTAACACACAATTTTTGAAATAATTTTTTTTTTTGATAAAAATTCACTTGACGCCTTCCTGAGAGACAATCTCCACTCATTCCAAATTAATAATATAAGTGTAGACAAGATGTGGCTTGAATTCAAAGAAATAGTATCGGCAGCAATTGAGAAATTTATACCAAATAAATTAACGAACGACGGAGCTGATCCTCCTTGGTACACAAAACGGGTGACAACACTGTTGCAGAAACAACGAAAAAAACATGCCAAATTTAAACAGACGCAAAACTCCAAAGATTGGCGACCTTTTACAGAAGCTCGAAATGTAGCGCGGACTTCAATGCGAGATGCTTATAATAGTTTCCACAAAGAAACTTTGTCTCGAAACCTGGCAAAAAAGCCAAAGAGATTCTGGTCGTATGTGAATTATGTTAGCGGCAAAAAACAATCAATACCTTCTCCGAGCCATAGCAATGGAGAAACTATCGAAGACAGTGCTACCAAAGCTGAGTTACTAAACACAGTCTTCCGACATGCCTTCACAAAAGAAGACGAAGTAAATATTCCAGAATTCGAGTCAAAAATTGCTGCCAACATGACTAATGTAGAAGTAAATATCCTTAGAGTAGTGAAGCAACTTAAATCACTTAATAAAAGCAAGTCTTCTGGTCCAGACTGTATAGCAGTTGGGTTCCTTTCAGAGTAAGCTGATGCATTAGCTCCACACTTAACAACCACATATACAACCGTTCGCTCGACGAAAGATCCGTATCCAAAGACTGGAAAGTTGCACGGTCACGCCAATATTCAAGAAAGGTAGTAGGAGTAATCCACTAAATTACAGGCCCATATCATTAACGTCGATATGCAGTAGGATTCCGGAACATATATTGTGTTCGAACATTATAAATTACCTCGAAGAAAACATGGGGTTAGAAAACATCGCTCTTGTGAAACACAACTAGCTCTTTATTCGCATGAAGTGCTGAGTGTTATTGACAAGGGATTTCAGATCGATTCCGTATTTCTGGATTTCCGGAAGGCTTTTGACACTGTACCACACAAGTGGCTTGTAGTGAAATCGCGTGCTTATGGAATATCGTCTCAGTTATGTGATTGGGTTTGTGATTTCCTGTCAGAGAAGTCACAGTTCGTAGTAATTGACGGAAAGTCATCGAGTAAAATAGAAGTGATTTCTGGCGTTCCCCAAAGTAGGCCCTTTGCTGTTCCTTATCTATGTAAATGATTTGGGAGACAATCTGAGCAGCCGTCTAAGGTTGTTTGCAGATGACGCTGTCGTTTATCGACTAATAAAGTCATCAAAAGATCAAAACAAATTGCAAAACAACTTAGAAATGATATCCGAATGGTGCGAAAATTGGCAATTGCCCCTAAATAACGAAAAGTATAAGGTCATCCACATGAGTGCTAAAAGGAATTCGTTAAACTTCGGTCACACGATAAATCAGTGAAATCTAAAGGCCGTAAATTCAACTAAATACCTAGGAATTACAATTACGAACAAGTTAAATTGGAAGGAACACATAGAAAGTGTTGCGGGGAAGGCTAACCAAAGACAGTGTTTTATTGGCAGGACACTTAGAAAATGTAACAGACCTACTAAGGAGACTTCCTACACTACACTTGTTCGTCCTCTTTTAGAATACTGCTGCACGGTGTGGGATCCTTACCAGATAGGAGACGGAGTACATCGAAAAAGTACAAAGAAGGGCAGCACGTTTGTATTATCGCGAAATATGGACGAGAGTGTCACTGAAATGAAACAGGATTCGGGCTGCACATCATTAAAAGAGAGGCTTTTTCGTTGCGACGGATCTTCTCACGAAATTTCAGTCACCAACTTTCTCCTCCGAATGCGACAATATTTTGTTGACACCGACCTACATAGGGAGAAACGATCACCACGGTAAAATAAGGGAAATCAGAGCTCGTACGGAAAGATATAGGTGTTCGTTATTTCCGTACGCTATACGAGATTGTAATCATAGAGAATTGTGTAGGTGGTTCGATGAACCCTCTGCCAGGCACTTCAATGTGATTTGCAGAGTACCCATGTAACAAATCTTTTCACAGTGGTACTTTCCTAGAGAAATCTGTCAACCCTTTTCAATACAAGGAGACAACAATGGTAAAAAATTACCAGCGCATCTCAGACCTGCCAGTATTTTTTTAAAGATCGAGAAGATTACGTACAATAGACTTCATAAAAAACTAGTACAGGAAAACATACTCAGTACCAAAGAGTTTGGATTCTAAAAAGAACTATTGACCGATGAGGCTCTATTTACCCTGATAGATATGCTAGAATCAATCACTCAGAAAATACGGACATTGGGGATATTTTGTGACTTACGAAAGGCTTTTGATTGGGTGAACAATGATACCCCACATATGCAAAAGTTAAAAGTATTATTACGAAGCAGACACAACGAGTTCATGGTTTTTTTGATCCTATGATGATTTGGTAATAAGCCTAAACTGGTTATGATACCACATATGTGACCTAAGGCTGAAATATACGAAGAATGGTCAGAAAGCAAGTGTACAGTGTGGTGTTTTGAGGTTTGGCAGTACTAAATAGGAGAGGGGGATTCCCTTACCAGAGCCAGCAGAGCAGGAACAGGGTAGCACGTAAACTCACGTTTTAGCGGCCAGTCGTGTGAAAGATGTCAGCAAGAGCCACGTGGTGTGATCCGATTCGCGGAAGGAATAACACCAACCGAATTTTTTCGAGGATCAAAACGATTTACAGCGAAGGTGTTGTGAACAGAACGAGTGTGTTTAAGTGGTGTAGAAGTGCAGTGGAGGCAGAACAAACGTTCATAGCAAACAGAGAAGTGGAAAACCTTCCATTCTGACTGATGGGTTGGTGTAAAAAATCGAGGAAACTGTTCCTGAAGACCGTCGATTGACAGTGGATGAAATTTCTGCGATGTTACCACAACTCTCCAGATCACTCTTATACGAAACCCTCACAGAAACGCTGGGATGCCGGAAACTGCTCAAGATGGGTCCCAAAACAGCAGCATAAGAAAAATTGAGACAGTACCACCCATTCGAATTGCTTGAGCGACTCGAGTTGGAAGGTGAAGATTTTCCGAGCACTGTTGTGACTCGAGATGAAACATGGGTCGCTCATTGCACGCCTGAGACAAAAAGACAGTCGTCACAGTAGCGTCACACCAGTTCCCTGTGTGCAAAAAAATTCAAAACCACAATTTCGGACAAAAAGAAGTCATGGCTACAGAGTTTTGGCACTGAAAAGGCATAATTTTGATTGAATTCCTGCCTCAGTGGGAGATCATAAATGCACAACGATATTCTGAGACCCTAAAAAACTCAAAAGGAGGGGAATGCTAATGAGAGGAATGTGCTTGTCGCACGACAAAGCTCCATCCTCACACAACCTTAGCTACCACATCGTTCTCGAACTCATTTGGTTGGGATGTTTTGAACCGCTCCCCATATTCCCCAGACGCTGTAAGCAGTGTTACATGTTGCATTGCCCTGCTGGTAGATGCCATCATACTGAGGAAAAACAAACTGCATGTAGGGGTGGCATGGTCCCCAAGTGTAGATGCCTACTTGTGTTGTTATCGTGTCTTCCAGAATCATGAGACCACCAACAGAATGGCACAAAAACATTCCCCAGACTTTAACACTCAGGCGATTGCTGCAGGGTGTTTGCTTTCAGGCGTTTCATGCTGGGCACACCAATAGCCATTTATCTGATGGAGCATAAGATGAGATTCATCTGAAAAAGTCACTTGTGATCACTCAGTGGACGTCCAGTTTTGGTAATGGCATGCAAATTCCAGCCTTCATCGCTGATGAACGACAGTCAGCATGGGCGAATGAACCAGGCATCTGCCGTGAAGCACACATGCAGCAACATTCACCAAATGGTCATTGAAGACACACTGTTTGTAGCCTCTTGATTTACCTGGGCAGTCAGTTGCTCAACAGTTGCACATCTATTCGGCTATACAAATCTCCACAGTTGTCATTCACCCCTGCCATCTATGACCTGTGGTGCACTGCAGTTGCCTTGGCACTGGTTTTAGGTTAGTGTCATTTTGCCATGTTTGGTATACTTCAACCATGGCACCATGTGAATACATTACGATCTTAGCCATTTCAGAAATGCTTCTAGCCTTGGCCCAAAAGTCAGTGATCATTAACTTTTGAATGACCGATAAATCGCTCCATTTCTGCATTATGGCAGCAACTGCACTGTTTTCAACTGCCGCCTCCCCCCCCCCCACCCCCACCCCCAAGTACACTTTATATACCCGCCACTGCTAGTGCAGCCACCTGCCATAAGTGACTGGCTATTGCACACTGATGTCAAACATAGGTGGTAGTCACATTCATGTGACTGGACTGTTTACAAGCACTGCTGAAATAAGACACAAATTGCAAAACACTCCTAAGAAATGGAACTGTGAGAAACTAGGACTATTCAACACAGACCACACTACATTCTTTTTGGAGCAATAGTAGTCTTTGTCAGAAAGAAAGAAAGTGAAAAAGTAGGTCAAACAGGTGAGGAAGGAACAAAATGAGCCCACCTAGATGTTTGGGTCAAAAGATGCTAGATGAACAAGTAAGCTTAATGTCAGCCATGACTGCCTGAGTAACAAGGCTGGAGCACCACAACAATGAAGCTAATACCTTTCATTCTACATTGTTGTATACGTAAGATTTGAAATGATCCTTTTTTATTCTCATATTTCTCACATTAAACCATGCTGACTCTAAGTCTCCCTGACATCAGATTGCGGTTGAATCACTGTCAGTTTTCACATAATTTGACTTTATTTTATTTATGTCCCTGTCTTCTCTAGCAATCTACTAAAGGCAGTGCTTTAATTCCCACTGACTGTGAAGTATGTACAGTGATTCATTTACTGTGGGCAAAAAATAAAAAAAAAACTGCTGACATTCATAATAAAATGTGTGCAGTTTATAGAAAGAATGTTATAACTGACAGTGTTGTAAGACAACAGTGCTGTATGTTTTAGGCTGGATGATGTAATGAGCATGATCAGGTGAGGAATAAACAATTATCTGTAGGCACCAACAAACCTACACAAGAAATGTAGTTGAAACAACAGGTGTAAACTAACAATTCATTATTACAGAATTATCAGCCTGCTTCCTCGTGTTTCACAGATAGGTCCATTTGCGGTGGTAATTAACAGCTTATGCTACTGCAAGTTTGGTGCTCATTAAATGCCTAAAATTTATTTCTGATGACCAAAACATCCAGAGGAGAGGATATGTTGTCATGTCCCTTTTTTGGCTTGCATATGAAGATAATTGTGTTATTGATAACATCACTACAGGTAATGACATATGAGATCCATAAGCAAACATCAAGACTATGGAATAGTGTCACACCATTTTGCCATGGAAACTTGTGAAATAAAACTAGACAGTTTTTCAAAAGATATTATGAACCAGACATAGAACTGCTAGTTCAGTTTATACAGAAACACACATAGGAATGAATTCAATAGTGAACAGAGAAAAAAATGGCATGGTGAGTTGAGTTTCAATGACTATTTCTGGCATGATGATATCATTCATACACTGCATCAAAAGTTTAATGAAAATGAAAACAATCAATTTTGTAATTCATTTGGTTAGATAAAAAAATTTACTCACCAAGCCTCAGCAGGACACATACATAAAAGAGCATTGTAATTAGGCAAGCTTTCAGAGTCAGTGGCTCTGTCTAATGGCAGAAGGGTTGAAGAGCAAGGAAGAGGGATGAAGGAATAGGACTAGAGAGGTCCAGGAAAAGGGGTAGATTTCCAGAAAGTCACCCAGAACTTTCCTGAAACCTACCTCTTTTCCTAGACCTCTCCAGTCCTTTTCCTTCACCCCTCTTCCTTCCCCTTCAACCCGTCTGCCTGAAAAACCACTGGTTCTGAAAACTTGCCTAATTACAGCTCTCTTTTATGTGTGTGTTCTGTTGCCACTTGGTGAGAAGATTTTTTTTATCCATCCAATTTAAAAAATTTGATAGAGTTATTTTCCATCCCCATTGTCTTGCACAGAGCACACATCTTAATGTTTATTTAATTTGAGAAGTAAATACTTACTGCTGCCTACACAAGTTATTAATGAACAGTTTTTGTGGCAGTGCTGAACAAAAATATTGCACACTTTTCTCTTAACATTTCTTTCAACACAAGTAACTTGATGCTACAGTATCCTACGGTTACTGATTTCTTCCACTGCGTTGATGAGTTGAAACAATGAGGTGCTTTTGTTACCAGGAGATCTAGGATATTGGCGTAATATGTCGACTGCTCAAACAGCTTTACTATGTGGAGATCTTTATTCTGGTGAAAAAAATTTACATTTTGCCTATTGACATAAAACTAAACTTCCATTAACAACTTGTTCTGTGAACTATCTATATTTTTAACTTCTGAGTTTACAAATCCTGGTTTTCAGTGTTCATCATAAGAAAGGCTTCAGCCATACAGTACATATTAAGTGTTAATATTTAACACCAATGAGACCTTACACTTGCATTACTGTTGAGTAAATAGTAGTAGATAGATTGCTGCTAATAATGTGCTCATAAAAAGCAACAGCATTTTGTTAAATTATACAGGGTGATTCAAAAAGAATACCACAACTTTAAAAATGTGTATTTAATGAAAGAAACATAATATAACCTTCTGTTATACATCATTACAAAGAGTATTTAAGAAGGTTTTTTTTTTCACTCAAAAACAAGTTCAGAGATGTTCAATATGGCCCCCTCCAGACACACGAGCAATATCAACCCGATATTCCAACTCGTTCCACACTCTCTGTAGCATATCAGGCGTAACAGTTTGGATAGCTGCTGTTATTTCTCGTTTCAAATCATCAATGGTGGCTGGGAGAGGTGGCCGAAACACCATATCCTTAACATACCCCCATAAGAAAAAATCGCAGGGGGTAAGATCAGGGCTTCTTGGAGGCCAGTGACGAAGTGCTCTGTCATGGGCTGCCTGGCGGCCGATCCATCGCCTCGGGTAGTTGACGTTCAGGTAGTTACGGACAGATAAGTGCCAATGTGGTGGCGCTCCATCCTGCTGAAATATGAATTGTTGTGCTTCTTGTTCGAGCTGAGGGAACAGCCAATTCTCTAACATCTCCAGATACTGTAGTCCAGTTACAGTAGCACCTTCGAAGAAAAAGGGACCAAAAACTTTATTGGCTGAAATGGCACAGAAAACGTTCACCTTAGGCGAGTCACGTTCATACTGAGTTGTTTCCCGCAGATTCTCAGTGCCCCATATACAGACATTGTGACAGTTGACTTTCCCGTTAGTGTGGAAAGTTGCTTCATCACTAAACACAATCTTTGAAACGAAAGATTCATCTGTTTCCATTTGAGCAAGGATAAAATCACAGAAATCGATTCTTTTAAACTTATCAGCTGCAGACAGTTCTTGAACCAATTTCAGACGATAAGGTTTCATAACTAACCTTTTTTGTAGGACTCTCCATACAGTTGATTGTGGAATTTGCAGCTCTCTGCTAGCTCTGCGAGTCGATTTTCCTGGGCTGCGAACAAATGCTTGCTGGATGCATGCTACATTTTCATCACTCGTTCTCAGCCGTCCAGAACTTTTCCCTTTGCACAAACACCCATTCTCTGTAAACTGTTTATACCAACGTTTAATACACCACCTATCAGGAGGTTTAACACCATACTTCGTTCGAAATGCACGCTGAACAACTGTCGTCGATTCACTTCTGCCGTACTCAATAACACAAAAAGCTTTCTGTTGAGCGGTCGCCATCTTAGCATCAACTGACGCTGATGCCTAGTCAACAGCGCCTCAAGCGAACAAATGTACAACTAAATGAAACTTTATAGCTCCCTTAATTCGCCGACAGATAGTGCTTAGTTCTGCCTTTTGTCGTTGCAGAATTTTAAATTCCTAAAGTTGTGGTATTCTTTTTGAATCACCCTGTATATTTTCTCTCAGTTATTTAAGACAATAATTTGCAGTCTTCTGAGTGTAAGTTAAGTGTAAAAAGTAGCCTTCATAAATAACTTCAGCAGTCTGTCTTTAATAATGGTTACCGTATGCACTGTAGTGTACAAAAGCATTTCATCACAACTGCATCAATGTGGTGACAATTTTTCCTGACTTCACATCTGTTAAGAGGTTCCTCTGAAAATTGGATCTATGGAATTAATGTGTGGCTGAATGAAAATATGGTATTAAAGTCAAAGACAGCTATTAAGAAGAGATACAAATTTACAGAATTGTTGAACCTTTTGTGGCCACTTGTTGATGAATTACATGTTAGCTTTTCTCCCAAGATCATCAGCCAGTGTGTTTAAGAATTTTTCTGATGTCTCACCAACATGGTGACTGGCACTGCCAAGGTTCACCCTACATAGCTGATGGCAAACTGGGGCCGATTTATCTGCCTGTCCAAACTTGTGATACTGTACTTTTTGTAATCCTGGTATCAAAATCAGGCAAACTGTCAAATACAGGTTTTTTTATATTTGATTTTAACATTTAAAATTTGTTGATGGACATATATTATAAACAGCTATCACTTAGGAAAAACTCAGTATACCTTAAAGATTTTTTGTTTTGTTTTGTTACTGGAATTGCTCTCTATCAAATTATAAAGTGTTCTGATTTATGACACTTCGGGTATACAGGAAAGGAAATGTATGTCAATAGAATATGTGTAGCACAGGGTTTTAGAAAAATGCTGCTAGATTCTAGTCTATGCATTTACTGTATAGGCCCTATACAGCATTAGTTTGAAACACTGTGCCCTCTGCCCAACTGTAGGCAATTGAACAAGGATGAGTCATTAACATTTCCTTCCAATCAAAATTTACAGAGAAATTATTCTTACATCAAATAAAACTGTGTGGGCATTAGTTTGGATAATAACTGATACCAGACAACTACATGCAATCAGTGTAGAAAGAAAATTAAGATTCGTAGTTCTAAATCATATTTTGGGGACTTAGCTTCCACACATAATTTACAGGCCTTGGTTTTTACTTTTAATAACAGTGCATTCCCTCTATGAAACATGGGCCATGCAGAGATGGGGGCCTCTTCTTCCTTAACGATACAGATAAGACTTCGTGCAACCACAGCAGATGGGTATCTGTGGAGAGGCCAGACTAACCCCTAGCCTTTTCAGTAATTACATGTGCAACTGTCTAGATGAATGATTGATCTAGGTTGCAACATTAGCCAACATGGCCATGCTGTACTGGTGTTGCGAATCTCTGAAAGAAAAGGGAACTGTAGCTGTTATTCCCCTCCCCCCCCCCCCCCTCCCCCCAATGACAAGCACATCTACTGTATGTAATGATAATGCTTAGGTAAAATATTGCAGATGTAAGGTAGTTCCCCATTTGAATTTAAGGTAGTCTCCCTAGGTCTCTAAATTATGTGTGGAAGGTAAGTGCCCATTTATGATTTAGAACTTTCACGTAGTTGTCAGGAGTCGCCCAGGGACTACTCAGGAGGACGTCAACATCTCGATAAACAAGACACATTCCACGGGTCGTCAGAATGTGGAATGTTAGATCCCATCAGGTGGATGGTAGCTTAAAGGATTTTAAAAGGAAAATGAATTGGTTAAAGTTAGGTATAGTGGGTTCGGAGTGGGAAGGAGCGCCTGGTCCCCGGCACGAATCCGCCTGGCAGATTGTGTCGAGGTCTGGTGAGCTGGCCAGTCTGTGGATGGTTTTTAGGCGGTTTTCCATCTGCCTCAGCGAATAGAGGCTGGTTCCCCTTATTCCACCTCAGCTACACTCTGTCGGCAATTTCTGCGCAAACAAGTTCTCCATGTACGCGTACACCACTATTACTCTAGCACGCAAACATAGGGGTTACACTCGTCTGGTGTGAGACGTTCCTCGGGAGGGGAGGGGGGGGGGGGGGGTCCACCAGGGGCCGAACCGCACAATAACCCTGGGTTCGATGTGGGGTGGTGGAGGGGTGATGTGGACTGCAGTAGTCATCGTGGCGTTGTGGACCACTGCAGCTGCAGCAGGGGCGGAGCCTCTCCGTCGTTTCTACACTCCTGGAAATTGAAATAAGAACACCGTGAATTCATTGTCCCAGGAAGGGGAAACTTTATTGACACATTCCTGGGGTCAGATACATCACATGATCACTCTGACAGAACCACAGGCACATAGACACAGGCAACAGAGCATGCACAATGTCGGCACTAGTACAGTGTATATCCACCTTTCACAGCAATGCAGGCTGCTATTCTACCATGGAGACGATCGTAGAGATGCTGGATGTAGTCCTGTGGAACGGCTTGCCATGCCATTTCCACCTGGCGCCTCAGTTGGACCAGCGTTCGTGCTGGACGTGCAGACCGCGTGAGACGACACTTCATCCAGTCCCAAACATGCTCAATGGGGGACAGATCCGGAGATCTTGCTGGCCAGGGTAGTTGACTTACACCTTCTAGAGCACGTTGAGTGGCACGGGATACATGCGGACGTGCATTGTCCTGTTGGAACAGCAAGTTCCCTTGCCGGTCTAGGAATGGTAGAACGATGGGTTCGATGACGGTTTGGATGTACCGTGCACTATTCAGTGTCCCCTCGACGATCACCAGTGGTGTACGGCCAGTGTAGGAGATCGCTCCTCACACCATGATGCTGGGTGTTGGCCCTGTGTGCCTCGGTCGTATGCAGTCCTGATTGTGGCGCTCACCTGCACGGCGCCAAACACGCATACGACCATCATTGGCACCAAGGCAGAAGCGACTCTCATCGCTGAAGACGACACGTCTCCATTCGTCCCTCCATTCACGCCTGTCGCGACACCACTGGAGGCGGGCTGCACGATGTTGGGGCTTGAGCGGAAGACGGCCTAACGGTGTGCGGGACCGTAGCCCAGCTTCATGGAGACGGTTGCGAATGGTCCTCGCCGATACCCCAGGAGCAACAGTGTCCCTAATTTGCTGGGAAGTGGCGGTGCGGTCCCCTACGGCACTGCGTAGGATCCTACGGTCTTGGCGTGCATCCGTGCGTCGCTGCGGTCCGGTCCCAGGTCGACGGGCACGTGCACCTTCCGCCGACCACTGGCGACAACATCGATGTACTGTGGAGACCTCACGCCCCACGTGTTGAGCAATTCGGCGGTACGTCCACCCGGCCTCCCGCATGCCCACTATACGCCCTCGCTCAAAGTCCGTCAACTGCACATACGGTTCACGTCCACGCTGTCGCGGCATGCTACCAGTGTTAAAGACTGCGATGGAGCTCCGTATGCCACGGCAAACTGGCTGACACTGACGGCGGCGGTGCACAAATGCTGCGCAGCTAGCGCCATTCGACGGCCAACACCGCGGTTCCTGGTGTGTCCGCTGTGCCGTGCGTGTGATCATTGCTTGTACAGCCCTCTCGCAGTGTCCGGAGCAAGTATGGTGGGTCTGACACACCGGTGTCAATGTGTTCTTTTTTCCATTTCCAGGAGTGTATGTCCCCGGGTTACACACATACATACATAGGTATAGTGGGAATTTGTGAAGTGTGGTGGCATGAAGAACAGGACTTTTGGTGAGACTAGTATTGGGTTGATACATAAAATATAGGGAAGGCAATCACTCACCTATTGCTGATCGATGTGTGGCACATAGATACATGCAACAGAAAACTGTCTTTCACTAACTTTCAGGCACTTGCTCTTCCTGTAGTAAATGTACACAGATTCACAATACTTCACTGACACAGACCAAATCCCACCACAGCCACAGGTGTGTGCATTTATGTGTCTGTGTGGTGGTGTGTATGAATGTGTGTAGAAGAAGAGCAAGTAGAGTGTTTCTATATGGCACACATCAGTCAGCTGTAGTCAAGTGCCTGCCTTTCCTTTATTTTACATATTATTCCATCTAGGAATTTCCATTTTCGTTCTGTTATTGAGTTATCAACACAAAATCAGATAGGGGTAATACAGGAGTGGGCCTAATAATGAAAAAGAAAATAGGAATGCATATAAACTACTCAGAACAACATAATTAACACATTACCATAGCCAACACAGATACAAAGCAAACACCCAACTCAGTAGTACAAGTTTATATGCAAATTAGTTCTACAGATGATGAAGATTCTGAAAGAATGTATGATGAGATAAGGAAAGTTATTCATGAAGTTAAAGGAGATGGAAGATTATTGTAATGAATGTCTGTAATTCAGCAGAATGAAAAGGAAGAGAGGGAAAAATATTAGGAGAATCTGGACAGTGTAAAAGGAATGAAAGAGGAAGCTGCCTGGTAGAATTTTGCATAGAACATAATTTAATCATCATTTATACTTGGTTTACGAATTGTGAAAGAACGCTGTATATACGGAAGAGATGTGGAAACACTGGAAGGTGTCAGATTGAATACATAATGGTAAGACGAGATTTTGAAACCAGTTTTTAAACTGTAAAACAATTCCAGGGGTTGATGTGGACTCTGATCATAATTTATTGGTTATGAACTGCAGAGTAAAACAGAGGAGATTGTGAAAAGGTGGGAAATGAAGGAGATGGGACATGGGTGAATTGAAGGAACCAGAGACTGGTGAGAGTTTCAGAGGGAGCATTAGGCAACACAGGAGTGAAACAAAGGAAAGGAACATTGAATGAAATGAATTGGTAGCTTTGAGAGGTCAAACAGGAAAGGTAGTAGAGGATTGCATAGGCATACAGACAAGGCATAGTAGAAATTACTGGATGACTCAGGAGATATTAAATATAATTGATGAAAAGAGGAAATATAAAAATGCAGGAGATGAAGCAGCCAAAATGAAGCACAAACACCTAAAAATGAAATTGACAAAAAGTGCAAAATGGCTAAGCAGAAATGGCTGAAGACAAATTCAAGGCTGCAGAAGAGTGCATAAGTGGGGGAAATGTAAATGTTACCCAACGGAAAATTAAAGATATCTTTGAAGAAAAGAGAAGCAACTGTATGAATATCAAGAGCTCAGATGACAAGCCAGTACAAAGTACAGAAGGCAAAGCTGAAAGTTAGAAGGAATGTATAGAGGTCTATATTAAGGTAAAAAATTTAAAAGCAATATTATAGAAACAGGTGATAGATGAAAATGAGATGAGAAATACGATACTGTAAAAAGGATTCGACAGAGCACTGAAAGACTTAAGTAGAAACCAGGTCCCTGGAGTAGATGATATTCTCTCAGAATTATTGAGATACTTTAGAGAGCCTGCACTCATGGATAATTCCATCTGGTGTGCAAGATATATGAGACAGGTGGCTCAAATGGCTCTGAGCACTATGGGACTTAACATCTGTGGTCATCAGTCCCCTAGAACTTAGAACTACTTAAACCTAATTAACCTAAGGACATCACACACATCCATGCCCGAGGCAGGATTCGAACCTGCGACCGTAGCAGTCGCGCGGTTCCGGACTGAGCGCCTTAACCGCGAGACCACCGCGGCCGGCTATGAGACAGGTGTCAGGAAGAATGTAACAGTTCCAATCCCAAAGGAGGCAGGTGCTGACAAGTGGGAATACTGCTGAACCATCAGTTTATGTTGTTGTTGCAAAAAATTTTGACACAAATTATTTACAAAAACACTGATGGAGCCCAACTTGGGAAAGATCAGTTTGGGTTCTGCGGAAAAATAAGAATACGCAAGGCAATACTGACTGGAATACTTATCTTAGAAGATATGTTGGGGAAGGGGGTGGGGTGGGGTGGGAAGCAAACCTATGTTTATATCCTTTGTACACACAGAGAAAGCTTTTGACAATGTGGACTGGCTACATTTTTTGAAGAAAAATACAGGGAGCGAATCATTATTTATGACTTGTACAAACATCAGACTGCCTTTATAACAGTCAAAGGACTTGAAACAGAAGCCATAGTTGAGAAAAATGTGAGACAGGGTTGTAGCCTATACCTGATATTATTCGATCAGAACATTAGGAACATTGGAAGGAAACCAAGGAGCTAAGGACGTGGGAGAGCAGTTGAACAGAGTGGATAGTGCCTTGAAAAGAGATTATAATAAGAACATCAACAAAAGTAAAAAATTGTAATGGAATGTAACTGTAATAAACCAGGTGATGTTAAGGAAGTACATCAGGAAATGAGACACCAAAAATAGTAGATGAGTTTTATTATTTGGGAAGCAAAATGACTGATGATGGCTGAAGTAGAGAACATATAAAATGCAGACTGGCAGTATTAAGAAAAGCATTTCTGAAAAAGAAGATTTTGTTACTGTTTAATATAAATTTAAGTGTTGAGACGTCTTTTCTGATAGTGTTTGTCTGCAGTGTAGCCTTGTGCAGAAGTAAAACATGAATGGTAGGTAGTTCAGACAAGAAGACAGAAACTTTTGACGTGTGTTTCTATAAAAGAAGATTAGATGAGTGGATTGACTAATGAAAAGAAATTTGTGGCACAGCTCAACTAAAAGAAGAGAGATCGTATGATAGGATACACCATGAGGTATCAACGGATGAAAGGTAAGATGTGTGAGTGTGTAGAGGGGAAGAGGTAGAAACTGTAGTGGGAGATGAAAGTATGAATACAGGAAGCAGATTCGAAAGGATGTAGATTATGGTAGTTATGCAGAGATTAAGAGGCTTGTACAGGATAGACTAGCATGGAGAGCTGTATCAAACTACTCTTCACAATGGAAGACCATCATGACCACAACTGCAACCACAACAACAACATCAGTGCATTTGTTTGGTATGTCTCAAAATATTTTGCATAGGTACAGGACCTGTACAGTAACAGAGTGACCAACTTTGACAAAACTAAACAGCCAAGAACCATGCAGTCTCCACAGTGAGATTATTTATGTTTATAACAACTGACTAAATTCATTGTGTTATTAAAAGAACAAGTTCAATTAATTTTAATCTACAGTAGCAATTTTCCAGTTTCTGTGAGATGCTAAATATCCAGTGTATTAGTTCATGATTGGTAACGTTACGACCTTTTGTGAAAATTATATTATTTCTCATTAATAAATGAATTATACATTAAATCTGCTTTATATTCCTGGTTTAGACACTTATTTATCATGACATTATTATGTACAAATGTACTTCTCTGAATACAAGTATCTTTGTCAGTCTAATTTCGAGACAGTGATTGCGATCTAGCATAATTTTCATTGGTATCTTGAGATGATCCAGTCTGTCATCAAAAACATTTGTCATTGGTATCATTAAAATGAAGAGACAGGATATCTGTGCAAAGATAAGAGTCCAGGTTGACTTTACACTTCTGAGGAAAGAGTGAAGAGCTTTAAGCAGGCTTTTGGACAGTGCCCATGAAAGTACACTCCTCATGCAAGCAGAGAAGTTGCAGTTCTCCATACAAATGTATGTAGAGTGTTAAGGTGATGTTTGGTGTGCTAACTAAAATTAGTGCATGCTCTTCAAATTTTGGTGCTCTAGGAAAGCACACTGACGTCAGCAACATTCTCTTAGAGGACATAGAAGGCAACAGATTTTTACCATGATTAATTTTCAGTAAATTTAACAGACATAAAGTGTACTTATCAGGAAATCATTGAGTATGAAAGAGATTCGCATAAAGAGAACGTGTTTTGTGCCATTTGTTACAAAAAAGTGTATGGCCCATTCTCTTTTGAGGACAACTCAGTAACTTGAATGAACTACCTCAAAACACTACATAGCGTTTTCTTCTATAATGGCAAAAGCACACTAATAGTTTCACTCTTCAACAAGATGGAGCATCACAACAATAACATACCAATGTATGACAATTTATCAATGGCAGACTCCCTGTGTGCGCATGTTTTGAATTTTTTCATGAAACACCCCTTAAACATAGCTAAAATAAAACCTTACAAATACAGTATGAAAAGTTGTGGTAAATTGTAAATAACTTAGGAGTAAAGTACAGTAGCAGCTCTGAGCTGTTGACAGACACATAAATAAGAGTGAAAACTTTGCTAGTGTTTGGACATATCTGTTTTCGAGCTAGAGCAGGCCCCCTAACCCCCCCCCCCCCTTCGGAAATTTCACAAACTTTACACATACAGATACATAGTACACTGGCTGAATACACAATATCAGAACTGCAGTTCTGCAGGTAGTAGACTGGGGTGAAGGGTTGCGTTTGGTGGGGTAGGCGAGGGAAGAAAGGAGGTGGCTGCAGGAGGGATTGGGGAGTTCATGCTGTGTACAATGTTAGTGACCTGGAGGAGTGGACAGGGAGGGAATAACAGAATAGAGGAAGGGAGACTGGGGGGAAGAAGGTGTGGGTGCAGGATGAGTGAAGTTTGGGGATTCTTGCACAAGGTGGAGGTGGATGTGGGGGGGGGGGGGGGGGGGGCAAGGGTAATTGGGGATTGAGGACAGGAAGACTTTAGAAACAAAGTATGAGTTGCAATGGTGACGCCCAACTGTATAGCTCATAAACAGATACAGGTGGCCCGCATGGTGAAGCAGCCATTGAAATTGAGCATGTTGCACTCAGTGTATGTGGCATTCCTATCCAGTGCACCTGCTGCTCCTCCCTGACACATACTTACCCCATACACCTGCTGCCTCCCTTCAAACAGTCAGTCAGCCTTCCCAAATCCAGCCTCCTGCTTCCCACCCCTCTTCAACCGTCACTCCAGTCTACCTGCAGAACTGCAGTCCTGGCACTGTATATTCAGCTAGCACAATGTTCTCTAGCTTTAAAAAGTACCATATTTGTCCAAAAGCTAGTTGCGTTTTTAAGTCTTGTTTAAGTGCCTGCCTATACTATTTGGTGAGTAGTGCACTTACTTTCATATTATTCAGATGAAACTTTGTGTAATAAAATGTTCTTATTAATTTTTAAGGTCCTGAAGCATCCAGCATATCAAAAAGCAAACTCTGTTTCAATATACCTAAGTTTTGATAAGGAAGTGCAAACAGGAACTTTAGTTGAAGACATACTCAAGAATGGAAAGACATGTTACATACCCAGGTAAGTGCAAATGAGTTTGTTTCTAAAAAAGAATTATTTGCTTAGAAACAAGAATTTAAAAGTAATTCCTTAAAAGATTTCAGAAAGGTATTCCTGAAATGGAGATGATTATACTTCGCTCACTACAAGACTACAACAGTCTACCAGTAAATAAATGGAACATAAAACAGCCCTCACCTGATGACCAAAGAGAGAGTGTTTTTGATAATGGTATGTTTTAGTGCAGTTACCTGTAATTTGTCATGTACAATTATGTATACTGTGAGGAATCAAATTCCAGTGCATAATGGATAATTCAAACATAAGTAGTGCTTTCTCCTTTGTTTAGTTTGTGTATTTGTAAAATATGATGCTACATATGTATAATGACATATTTTGAAATAGCTAAAACAGCATGAGA
The DNA here is from genome assembly GCF_023898315.1 of Schistocerca nitens. Lineage (NCBI taxonomy): Eukaryota > Metazoa > Arthropoda > Insecta > Orthoptera > Acrididae > Schistocerca > Schistocerca nitens. The sequence goes on along the minus strand of NC_064614.1, from coordinate 494,096,715 downwards.
ACAGTACTAGAAGGCAACATTATTTTAGTTGTCAATCTCCAGTGACAGGGTGAGTGGGGTAGCACAGTGGTTAGCACATTGGACGTGAATTCGGGAGAATGACGGTTCAAACCTGGATCTGGCCACCCTGATTTAGGTCTTCCATAATTTCTATTAATCACATAAGACAAATGCCAGGATGGCTCCTTCAAAAGGGCATGGATGCTTTCCTTCTCCATCCCTCCCTAATCCAGGCTTGTGCTCTGTCTCTAATAACCTCATTGTCGACAGGATGTTAAGTCCTAATCTCCTCCTCCTCCTCCTCCTCCTCCTCCTCCTCCTCCAGTGCCAGTATAAACTGGATTGTGGCACGGAGCGATTAGAACACTTTTTCTGTCCTAACTGGCCAAGTTTCCCCACTTCAAATTTTGTAGAGTAGTAAAAAGTTTACAGTCTGCATTTGCCTCCTGGCCTTTGTTTTGGATCAAGGCAGTCCATTTATAGACCAAAACCCTCCTCCCACCACAGATAAACAGAGAACTCACTCCCATAACACAGCTTCTGTCTTTGATGCATACTGTTCTTTCAGCTAAATGAAAGCAGGTTCTTCCACTCTGTTGATCTGGAAACCACCTTGGCTTGGCAATAACTCACATTTTAATGGTTCACTTTTCCAAGCTGTTCTAGAAATTAGGATTAGTTTTTGAATAATTCACCAGAATATACCTACCATTTGTTGCCTTTATATGGTGTTTACTTGAATCTGGTATATTCAACACTTCATATTTAAATAGGGAGCACTTAATAGCCAAAAACATCCCCAATACTGCATAGGTACCTGCAATGTTTACATATTTTGTCAATGGTTTCGAAGAAAAGAGCAGTAAAATCCTTCCTACAAAAATCAAATTAATTCTAGATGAGGAGGGAGACTTTTCTCCCTTATACACAGGTACTTCAGTTAGCCCAGCCACAAAATTCTCCAAGTCTGTGCTTCCCCCATGTTTGAAGATACAGCTTGAAGGCATTACTCCAAAACCTTAATGGACTGAATTTCAGTGCTACTGTCATTTAGGTATAGTTTTCCCATTCATCTGAATGTCCTTAGACACATTAGAACTGATTAGTTAAAGGTTTCTTGACTCCACAATATTTAACATGCTCAGGCACATTAACATCTATCAGAATATTATTAACAAACAGAAGTTGTAGCCATGCACAGTGTGTTCTCTAGAATGGTTGCTGTTTATGACACACTTTGAGGGAGTGGCCTTGGAATTATTCACTCACAAGCTAACCTGTCTCTCTTGATATGACAAGTGGTTTACATTTTTGTAATTAGCACAACAGACTAGATGAACTCAACAAGTTCCTTCAACATCTCTGCTCATGCCATTCTACTATCATCTATACCATAACAGTAGGAAAGAATGGACAGATGATTCAGTAAGAGGCATCAGGTGGGTCACACAAACACAGCAACTACCAAAATCCAACACATACTAACTTGTAGAGCCACACAATTTATTTTCACCATTCTGTACAGCAGAATGTTAAGGTGAAGACCCATTCACAGAACACACATCCTGTCATATTAAGATAGTCTCTGAGTTCCAACATCTAAGGAGTTATTTCATTGTCAAGTTGAACATGTCTGACTAACTGCACCCAGAAAGTAAGAGAAAAGCCAAAGACTTAAGTGTACCTATATTACACAGGATAGTTCCCACAAAAGTCAACAAAATCCCCAAAAGTTGCAGTGGCAAATGTGTGGCATGGTCACTGATCAAAAGAAACAATCTACTTGGCTATTTTAAAGATGACTTACACTTACAAAAAGCTAGGAATCTATAGCAGTCCATTTAAATGTAACTGAATAAAGTAAATCTTCCTGCTGCTGCTTGGTGAGTTGATTTTTTTTATCTATCTTATCTATTTTTATCTATTACATGACAATTAAATGTAATCTGTCATATGCTGGACAAAAAAGTAAAACAGTGGAGACTCATTCTGTGGAACATCCACACCACATTATGCTAATACAATAAGTAAGTCCAGCTGGACCATAGTCCAGAGTGCAAGCAAATGTGGCGAGACTCTCAGGCATTAAGATATAGTCAGCAAGGAAGTAGTAAAATTAAGCTGTATGAAAACCTAATCAAAAGGGACATGGAATCCTGGTCCAAATTCATCGAAAGAGCAACAACATAGATGTTGTCATCTCAAAACAAAGCTGTCAATGCTTCAGCGGCTCTACACGCTGTACATAGAATACAAATTATTTATGACTCTGCAAAGGATGGGTATGGATCTCATACAGATCACATATTTCAATGCAGTGGTACAGGGCTGGAAAAACAGTCTTATAAAGAAGTGTCTGGACTGTGTGGACCTCACACACGATGACAGGGACTCATGAGCAGCCAAGGGCAGCAGTTTGCAGATAACACATGGCCACTGTTATGGATAGGTGTAGAAATCATGTGCAAAGAGAGGAACAGCTCCCTAAAAAGTCGAAGCTGGACTGCTGTAATTGCTGCAGTCTCATCAAAAATGTTCTGCTGCAGTTATTGAAGACTATGAGGCTTGTTGTGATACACCTTAGACTTTGAGAACTCCCCACAAAGGTAACTGCACACTGACCAGAATCAAAATGACAATGGACTCATATAACATTACCAAAGAAACTGAAGTCCAAGAGAACAATTTCAGCCCTAAAATCATGTGCACTATACTTGGGTCAAAATAACAAAGTGACTGACAGCTAGTTGTTTATAGGACAACTACCTCAACATCACCCAATTAGAGCATGAGTTTTGTCACACCTTTTGTTCAGTTCGCAGTTGTTATACCAGTCTCGTATTTCCACTGCCTATACCAGTCAGCTGCAGATGACAACTGCTGTCTTTAAGATGATTGTTGTGACTTGTTCTTATATGCTTCATTTGTCTGTCCAGTATGTTTCTTTTTCAGAATCTGTGAAGATAGCTGTGAAGTTGCGTAAGAAAGTGTTAAGATTATTATTACCCTACAAAGCAAACTCAACACTGTACTTTAATGGGGAACATAGGAATGTAGTCAGTATGGAGCCTCACAGCTGATGTTATGGGAGCCATATTGCCCTTGCATGAAACAGCAAACCAACATTTCCCCCTTCCATGTCCAACTGCCAATCGCATTATTCTGATCCAGATATAGGTCCTGGAATAGGCGTACAGGGAGAGATGGGGAGGGGGCTAAGGAGAGGATTAACTTTTTTTGTGTCAAGGAAACACAATCAATTCTGATGCACATTGTGAGACTGCAACCAAACTGTGTAAAACAATCAGAAACAAAAGGTGTGGCATGCTCAGAAACTGACATTTGTACTTGCACACCAAATAGCACATTTTTATGAGAATAGAATTCAGATGGATGTTGTTTGTTATGGTGTATTGATATTGGTGGATATTATGTTGGAAAAGTAGGTTCAATTATTGGGTTTCAGGTATATATACAGTCCTTAATTAAAAAGCACAACTTATACAACAGCTTTTACACAATACCAGTAAAGTGAACACATTTACCTGCCAGGTATACAATAACAGGGAGAATCCATAAGCATGATCATCAAAGATCTTACTGTGCAAGAACAGTCAAATTGTCAAAAGTTGTGGACCGTTTCACAGTCAGTATCCAGTTTTTATATTCTTCAAGAAACCCTTATTGGGCCAGTACAATAGTGACAAGTGACAGGAAGCATAGGATAAAACACTAACCTCACTGTAACACAAATGGTAATGATAAAGGAGCAAGAATATTATTTCCCTCCAACTCTACAGAAACTGAAAAACAGAAAATCATGACATGGAGACGTACTGATAAAAAATATTAAGTGGGTACATGAATGCATCTGCAAACCACAGACTGATTTTGTAGCCAAAAATATCTGAACCCACATACATACAACATCAAATCTTTACTCAAAACATGCATTATAAAGTTTCAATTAAGATATCAAATAGTGAAAACAAATTCATTCCTATACACTCAGAAACACATAAACAGATATAATACAAGGCTATTGACATGTGATATTACCATTGTTTTACATTTTGGTCATTTGATATTGTTAAAACAATGGTAGCTCAGAAACTGGTGGAGTAACTTGTTTACCATGAGTGCTTAAAGAAATGGTTAGCATGAGTGCTTAAAGAAATGGTGCTATTAATAAAATGGATATTTCATGTAATGGTCTTTGTTGGAAGATGTTTTCGTTTTTGCCACACCAATATCTCAAAAAATCTTCATTCAACTTAGAGTCATCAGTTATCTTCAAGCAAAATTTACAATCGATATGCAACAAATTTTATAAAGGCCAACCAAACCTAGTTGATGTTTGCAACATGACTCATGAGGATCAGTGTGTGACATACTCTCAGATACAGACATCCTTAGGCATATCACAGAAATCCTTGAAGATACCAAGAATATACTGAGAAAATTCCTCTACTCTTCAACATGACACTGCCAGTTGTCACACTGCACATAAACTAATTGATTAATTTGATGTTTTTCTCCACCAAATAATGTCTCATTGCCTGTATTCACCTGACTTATTCTTTACTCCTTTTTGTCCTCCTACATCAAACAAAAACTGTAGACACATGTTTCATCACCTCAAGCATGAATGTTTCCAACATCAGAATGAAATAAATGTTTAGCATAATTTGTTCAAACACATCCAAAAATATATAAATTTTAAAGGTGTTTATTTTAAGCAACAGGAAAACGAAATCTATCGTAAATATATTTTTATTTCATTGATTTTGTGAGAATTTGAAAGGCAGTCCTCGTAAATAAAACAAAGTGAGAGTGTAAAAAGTAGGGGATTCTTACTTGGTATCCACGTTGTCAGAGTTCAGCCATCCTTGTAACTGGCAACATCCAGTTGGATAAATTTGTTCTGTCATATTGCTAGCATTAACGTGCATAAGTTTTTTCTGTCGTACTGATAAGTTTACAAGTGTAAAGTTGTTTACTCCAATAGATAAGCTCAGTATAGATATATCATAATGAAATAATTCTTGATTTCTACTACATTTTCCTTATTCAGCATTGAAATTAACAAAATATGATTACAGGTACTTTGGACTTAGTTCTGGCTCCTGGGCAGGCGTTCACCAAAGATGGAGTCAGATTAGGAAGAGGAAAAGGCTATTATGATAAGTTTTTAGCCAAGTGTTTCAAGAAACTGGAGAAACGCCCTACAATATTAGGACTGGCATTTAAAGAACAAATTGTACCTGAAATTCCACAGACTGAGACTGATGTTGTTCTCGATGAAGTTCTCTTTGAAGACAAATGATATTTTCTGTCTCGACAGTACTTTTCTGCTCTTATAAAGAAGATGTAGAATAATGTGATGCAACTAATGTTTCCATACTGCAATAAACACATATTTTATTATTTTTCCAAAGAAAATATTCTCTCTTTACATTATTACTGGATACAGATGTGAAAAGCCCACTATAATAGTTGCTTACTAATAATACACTCCTGGAAATTGAAATAAGAACACCGTGAATTCATTGTCCCAGGAAGGGGAAACTTTATTGACACATTCCTGGGGTCAGATACATCACATGATCACACTGACAGAACCACAGGCACATAGACACAGGCAACAGAGCATGCACAATGTCGGCACTAGTACAGTGTATATCCACCTTTCGCAGCAATGCAGGCTGCTATTCTCCCATGGAGACGATCGTAGAGATGCTGGATGTAGTCCTGTGGAACGGCTTGCCGTGCCATTTCCACCTGGCGCCTCAGTTGGACCAGCGTTCGTGCTGGACGTGCAGACCGCGTGAGACGACGCTTCATCCAGTCCCAAACATGCTCAATGGGGGACAGATCCGGAGATCTTGCTGGCCAGGGTAGTTGACTTACACCTTCTAGAGCACGTTGGGTGGCACGGAATACATGCGGGCGTGCATTGTCCTGTTGGAACAGCAAGTTCCCTTGCCAGTCTAGGAATGGTTGAACGATGGGTTCGATGACGGTTTGGATGTACCGTGCACTATTCAGTGTCCCCTCGACGATCACCAGTGGTGTACGGCCAGTGTAGGAGATCGCTCCCCACACCATGATGCCGGGTGTTGGCCCTGTGTGCCTCGGTCGTATGCAGTCCTGATTGTGGCGCTCACCTGCACGGTGCCAAACACGCATACGACCATCGTTGGCACCAAGGCAGAAGTGACTCTCATCGCTGAAGACGACACGTCTCCATTCGTCCCTCCATTCACGCCTGTCGCGACACCACTGGAGGCGGGCTGCACGATGTTGGGGCGTGAGCGGAAGACGGCCTAACGGTGTGCGGGACCGTAGCCCAGCTTCATGGAGACGGTTGCGAATGGCCCTCGCCGATACCCCAGGAGCAACAGTGTCCCTAATTTGCTGGGAAGTGGCGGTGCGGTCCCCTACGGCACTGCGTAGGATCCTACGGTCTTGGCGTGCATCCGTGCGTCGCTGCGGTCCGGTCCCAGGTCGATGGGCACGTGCACCTTCCGCCAACCACTGGCGACAACATCGATGTACTGTGGAGACCTCACGCCCCACGTGTTGAGCAATTCGGCGGTACGTCCACGCGGCTTCCCGCATGCCCACTATACGCCCTCGCTCAAAGTCCGTCAACTGCACATACGGTTCACGTCCACGCTGTCGCGGCATGCTACCAGTGTTAAAGACTGCGATGGAGCTCTGTATGCCACGGCAAACTGGCTGACACTGACGGCGGCGGTGCACAAATGCTGCGCAGCTAGCGCCATTCGACGGCCAACACCGCGGTTCCTGGTGTGTCCGCTGTGCCGTGTGTGTGATCATTGCTTGTACAGCCCTCTCGCAGTGTCCGGAGCAAGTATGGTGGGTCTGACACACCGGTGTCAATGTGTTCTTTTTTCCATTTCCAGGAGTGTATGTGCCAATTTTAAGCAAGGATTTTTCTCCCAGTAAGTGACAAAACTGGTCAATTTATAATGTATTTAGAAATACATGAGTTATCAGGTGGTAAATATTCATACCAATGCACAAGGAGGAAAAATTATTGCATGGCAGTTTCAGTGGTATATACAGGGTGTTACAAAAAGGTACGGCCAAACTTTCAGGAAACATTCCTCACACACAAAGAAAGAAAATACATTATGTGGACATGTGTCCGGAAACGCTTACTTTCCATGTTAGAGCTCATTTTATTACTTCTCTTCAAATCACATTAATCATGGAATGGAAACACACAGCAACAGAACATACCAGCATGACTTCGAACACTTTGTTACAGGAAATATTCAAAATGTCCTCCGTTAGCGAGGATACATGCATCCACCCTCCGTCGCATGGAATCCCTGATGCACTGATGCAGCCCTGGAGAATGGCATATTGTATCACAGCTGTCCACAATACGAGCACGAAGAGCCTCTACATTTGGTACCGGGGTTGCGTAGACAAGAGCTTTCAAATGCCCCCATAAATGAAAGTAAAGAGGGTTGAGGTCAGGAGAGCATGGAGGCCATGGAATTGGTCCGCCTCTACCAACCCATCGGTCACCGAATCCGTTGTTGAGAAGCGTATGAACACTTCGACTGAAATGTGCATGAACCACATGTTGTGTCGTACTTGTAAAGGCACATGTTCTAGCAGCACAGGTAGAGTATCCCGTATGAAATCATGGCGGTGAATCGAGGAAGTACAGTACATACTGACGAAACTAAAATGAGCTCTAACATGGAAATTAAGCGTTTCCAGACACATGTCCACATAACATCTTTTCTTTATTTGTGTGTGAGGAATGTTTCCTGGAAGTTTGGCCATACCTTTTTGTAACACCCTGTATATTTACAAGTGTTATTTAAAGGGTTAAAGTGAAGGACAACAATGATCTTACCATTCTTTTTTACTTCTTATAATTTTGAAACTTTAAATAGCTACTGCAGCCTGCTATTGACACACAACATCACCAGAAATTACATATACAAACAAGTGAGTCAATACCCTTCACAGATGGAAAATACATATTTATCAAAATCCCAAGACAGTTGTCTCCATAGATCTCTTTTTCCATTAAGGAAAAATACTCTGCTTCAATCAATAAGCTGCATCTGCTTGCCACTAATAAAATTTTTATGTGGGTCAACCTTTTTTAAATGAGACACATACCTCGATAACTAACCCAGAAAGAGCATTGCTCTTCAAAGACATGGAAACTATGTTTGATTCCTGTTCTGGCACACAGTTTTAATCTACCAGGAAATTTCAAGTCAGTAGACAATAATAATAGTCCAATGTTATGGTTAATACAAAATGGAGACTTGTTTGGAGACTTGTTGAAGACTTTCTTGTTAACTTTCATCGCAGGATCCCCAGTTGACATTTTCTTAATGATTTTTCTGACACTTTAACTGCACAAACTAACATCAGTTGAAGATCTTGAGATAAACATCAACTGGCAATAACACGAACTACATTTTCAATCAGTGCTTTGTACAACGTAATAACATTAGATAAAGAAGCACTTCCTAATATTTTGCAAAATTATATTTATTTGGTAATAAACTTGCTTTTGGTAACAACCTGAAGCTGACCTAAGAAGCTGAAATCCAGTTCATGAGTGTAATTTTTCAGAATATTAGGACATATTCCTTTGTTTAACATTAAATCGCAATATGCCATTATGATTTCTTTTCGTTTGGAATGGAGTCACACCAATAATACAGGGAGTGTCAAAAAGTATCACCCAATTTTAAAAAATCATAATTACTATGTTGTTTGAGATATGTGCGTGAACACTGTACTGTTGAAAGTTTTCCATGGTCCCATGTGAAGTTGTATAACATGAGAGGGACTCTCTAAAATTTACTGTGTTTTGTGCAGCTTCACAGGAAAAGGGCGTATGGTCCATTTTTCTTTGGTGAGCACACTGTTACAGGAAGCACATATCTCGATATGCTTGAGAACTTTCTCTTCCCATAGTTGGAGACTGCTTCAAACAACTTCATCTACCAACAGGATGGGGCACTGCCCCACTGGCATCTGGAAGTGCGGGAATTTTTAAATCAAAGGATAACTGGTCAATGGATCATTCGCACTGGACCAAATGATACAGCCTTACATTACTGGCCTCCAAGGTCACCAGACCTGGCTGCATGTGATTATATCTTGTGGGGGTTTATAAAAGACTGTTTATGTGCCTCCATTACCAACAACAGCGAATGAACTGAGACATCGCATAACAGCACTGTGGAAGCTGTAACTCAAGACACACTCGCTGCAGTGTGGGAACAACTTGAATATTGCACTGACATATGCTGTGCCTCTCAAGGTGGGCATATTGAACACCTATGAAAAGGTATGAAAAAAAACTTTTTTGAGTTTCCCATTCATCAAAAAAACAAAATTCATTGTAATTGCTTATTAGTTTCAGAAATACAGACATGCCAAATCGGCATACTGGGTGTATCAAAAAGAATCATCCGATTTGGATGATTCTTTTTGATACACCCAGTATATTAGATTAACAGGTAGTGACATAATGCTACGAATAGAAATGTGTCAAATACTTCTGATTTGCAATTTTTTTAAAACTGAGCTAGTATTTTTGTGTCAGAAAAATCATGTCTGGTTTTTTGTGAACAATATTTAGTTTTCTTTACATGTATTATTTAATGTACGATATGTTACCTGCATGCAAGCAAATGTGGCATCATACTGTAAAAACATTACCAAGAAGAACTCACTTGATGTGAAAGTAAATTAATATAATTTACCATCAAATTCTAGAACTTTGTCATGAACAAAAATTCAGTGCAAGCATCAGATGTCATGACAGATATCTGACCATTTGTTGAGTGTTATAGGAGGTAAAAAGACAACTGTCTCACTTTTCTCAATGGGGGCAAACTGCACAAAACAGCCCCTTAGAAGATAAGAAGCAAGAAAGGTTACATGTACATGGAAATAAAGTCCTATGCTGCTTGACAGAGTGTAAGGGAACGATGCGGGAGACTCGCACCGCTGTACTAGGCAAGGTCCTAATGGAGGTGGTTTGCCATTGCCTTCCTCCAACCGTAATGGGGATAAATGATGATGATGAAGATGACACAACAACACCCAATTATCTCAGGGCAGATGAAAATCCCTGACCCCACCAGGAATCAAACCTAGGACCCTGTGCTTGGGAAGCGAGAACACTACCACGAGCTGTGGACTTACATGGACATACAGCCAAACATTAATTCTTCATGCCTGTACAGTGCAAATCAGTGCACACCATACTGTCATGAGACCACCATTACACAAACTGTTGAATGCAATCCCCATAGGCCTCTTAAGCACATGTGAACACAATTCCGCAGTGACTGGTCCAGGATTGTTCTGCGTACACAACTTCTTCCAGGTGCCCCCACAGGAAGAGATCTAAAAGGCTGAGAACCAGTGATAGGGCATGCCATGCAACTAGACTAGCTCATCCATTCCATCAGCGACAGTAGATGTTGCCAAGATGTCTCTGCATGGAAATGTGGAAGTGAGTTGGGGCACTATCACATAGCAGCCATATTGCCTTTTGTACCACCAAGGCAAGTCTTCTAGCAGCAGAGGCAGTGTCACTCGCAGGTTGTGCAAATATGTCTCATCTGTGAGGCATTGTGGAAGAATGACTGGTCCTACGAGACAGTCACCAACAATCCCCACCCACACATTGAGAGTGAACGGGTTCTAATAGTTCACTGTCACTATACCACTGGGTTTTCCATAGCCCACAGGTGATGTGAAGGTTGCCAACACTGCCTCTCGTGAAGTAGCCTCATTTGTGAATAGTGTGGATGACAGAAATCCCAACACCATGGTGGTCTGTGTAATGAACTGACAACAAAACAGTCACTGTGAAGGCAAGTCCACAGATAAGAAAGCATGCACACATTTAAGTGATATAGATAGTGGCAACTGTCATGCAGAATGTTCTACGTGGCCATCTTACCCCAAGCTGGTGGGCCATCAGCCTTGTGCTCACACTTGTGTCATATTCTATAATGTTCAATGCCTGTTCCTACAAAGCTCGCATATGTCCAGGCGCTTCCTCTGATGGTTACCCATTCTCATAAAGGAGCCTGCCTCACACAAACAATGAAACATTGCTGCAAACAATTTATGATATGGTTGCTGTCAGCAGGGATACTTCACTCTTGCTGCCATTTGCCTGTCCATATGTAAAGATCTGATTGGTCTGTTCCTGACTAGTGTACTGGGACACCTGTACAGTATACTATGGTATTACATGACACATGTTCCCAGCAACTATTTGGATGAACTTGGATGAAATGTGTCAGGTCAAGTAAGTGGGTCTCTCTTAAGTTGCTGGTTTTGAGTAGGATACAATTGTGGCCAAATGAAGATTCAGATATCTTAACCTCATGAGGAGTATACAGAAGATGCTTCAGTTCTGGTGAACTGCTAAGTTTAATTAGAAGTTAAAAAAATAGTTTAATTAGAAGTTAAAAATACTCCCTACTATTATATCTCAGACATGAAACTTCCTGGCAGATTAAAACTGTGTGCCGCACCGAGACTCGAACTCGGGACCTATGCCTTTCGCGGGCAAGTGCTCTACTGACTGAGCTACCGAAGCACGACTCACGCCCCATCCTCACAGCTTTAATTCCGCCAGTACCTCGTCTCCTACCTTCCAAACTTCACAGAAGCTCTCCTGCAATATCCTTTCTTCCAGGAGTGCTAGTTCTGCAAGGTTTACAGGAGAGCTTCTGTGAAGTTTGGAAGGTAGGAGACGAGGTACTGGCAGAATTACAGCTGTGAGGACGGGGCGTGAGTCGAGCTTCGGTAGCTCAGTTGGTAGAGCACTTGCTCGCGAAAGGCAAAGGTCCCGACTTCGAGTCTCAGTCCGGCACACAGTTTTAATCTGCCAGGAAGTTTCATATCAGCGCACACTCCGCTGTAGAGTGAAAATTTCACCTAGGATATCTCAGACATCTTTGTCACCCAAGAACTGAAACAGCCAGTTGAATATTATAGCTCCTATGTGAACACACAACCCAACACCACCACAAGCAAGCACAATATCGAACTGTCTCCCACAGAACACCTAGTAGAGCTGAAGTCTTAGAGTGGTTCCATGGTCTCTTGCAGTACATGAATGAATGGAAGGGGAAAGAGGTGGACATTCTCTTATGGCCAACAGACACTTCCAGCACATCAAGGAACTAACAGTCTACAGCACCTGGGTCTTAAAAGAAAATGGTATGAAGCATCAGGGATCAAGGTGTCCCTTCTGGCCATATTAATTTAGTACAACTATATACCACCAGAAAATCTCAATATGATTGTTCCAATAAATCAATCTGCCTTTGAGATACTTATAAACCCAAGATATGACAAATGGTGGGACGTTAGTTTAGAACTATATAAATGCAAAATTAATGAACTTGACTTAAAAGGTATTGAAGAACTGTTAACATCAGCTGGTGAAAGTAACGTTTTATATAGTAGTTTAACCCTTTAACTGCTCTGGACATGTTAATGTGTGCTCTGAATGTGTTTACGCGCGCCACCAGACCTTCTAACTGGTATTCTGAATGTGTCTACATGTAGGCAGAAGGACTGGTGGCACGCGTAAACACATTCAGAGCACACAGGGACAGGTACAAAGGCGAGTGCGTTAACACATCCATAGCAGTTACAGAGTTAAATGAAATTTGGAACTATTGCTATATTCTTTTTGATAGCTTAACATGGTTGAATAAAATACTTCTGTTTCAGTTTAAAGATAACACTGATGTTTCTTAATAATTTAGTTCTGTGGTTCAATAAAAATGCTTGGAATAAATGGATGTCAAAAGTGGAGTTTCTGATAACAGATTCAACAGAAAGTTAAATTCTTTAATAATCACTGGACTAACAATAATGGAAAAACTGGTTTTTCAATTGTTTCATCAACTTACCAATAAATGTTGGACATATTAACCAGGATGATAATAAACAAATCTGTTTGTGCTCTGAGATGCTGTTAACAGAAGGATTATACTTGATAATGAAATTTCAGTGGAAGGTGGTGCTATAGAGGATTTTAAAGGTGATGCTTCTTCAGTTTCCTCGGACGAGTGGTTCTAGGCGCTACAGTTTGGAACCGCACAACCGTTACGGTCGCAGGTTCGAATCCTGCCTCGGGCATGGATGTGTCTGATGTCCTTAGGTTAGTTAGGTTTAAGTAGTTCTAAGTTCTACGGGACTGATGACCTCAGAAGTTAAGTCCCATAGTGCTCAGAGCCATTTTATTCAGTCTCTTACTTAATACTGATGTGGTAAAAGGCGATTTTGGAGTTATAAATAAAAAATGCATTTAATAAAACCTTGTTTTATTTATCAGTCCCAATCCATATTTACAATAAATGTTATAAAAAATAGTTATTTGTTTTTGGAATGGTATGTTATATATCATACTTGTTATTGAACATAGTTAAGTGACTGCCTCTGACTAGACCAAGTACTGTTTCTGAACTATTCACACTACTAATATGCTCTTGGCTAGTGTTCCTTGTCAATCACAGTACACAGAACATTCTGCAGTTGTTTCAACAACATCATAGTATCCGTAAATGAAGTTTCATTTGGAGCAGTTAATGTGGATAAGGAGTACGTAGGATTTATGCCAACACATACACTCGACTGCAAAGATGGGTCACTGTTATTTCTATTTCCTAGATTTTATATGTCAGCTTTCTCTATGAGATCAGTGTAACTTCCAACACTTGTAACAGTTTCCGTTGCTAAAGCAGATTTTGTAGCAGTTAATACAGATGCTGGGTTTATACCAAATTTAACTTACCCATATGTGGATTAATATAAGGTCCTTGTTTATTCAAGTATGTAATGTGTATTTGATTTTCTAATACAGCTGGATAAATAATATTAAGCAATGGGTATGGATTACATAATAAATCACGTTATGGATAGTACTCAGAATGAATAATAGAACTATACGTCATTACATCAGTGTCACTTTCTGAGACAACTCTGTAATCATCTCCAACGCCGTGTGTGTGTGTGTTGTGTGTGTGTGTGTGTGTGTGTGTGTGTGTGTTATTAGTTCCAGCATGATTAATGAAAGTGTAATAAAATTTTCTATTAAAATGAAGACCCATTTTATACTTTTCAACATTTGCTGAGAAGCTGTTATGTGTATTATTAAATCCATACCACGTATTCACATATAACCTGTTAATGTCGTACCTCATTCTTTACTAATAGCAGTTATTACCACAATATTAGTAGCTTCAAATGCAACAGGCTGAAGACTAATCCTTGTTGTTGTTGTTGTGGTCTTCAGTCCTGAGACTGGTTTGATGCAGCTCTCCATGATACTCTATCCTGTGCAAGCTTCTTCATCTCCCAGTACCTACTGCAACCTACATCCTTCTGAATCTGCTTAGTGTATTCATCTCTTGGTCTCCCTCTACGATTTTTACCCTCCACAGTGCGCTCCAATGCTAAATTTGTGATCCCTTGATGCCTCAAAACATGTCCTACCAACCAATCCCTTCTTCTAGTCAAGTTTTGCCACAAACTTCTCTTCTCCCCAATCCTATTCAATACCTCCTCATTAGTTATGTGATCTACCCACCTTATCTTCAGCATTCTTCTGTAGCACCACATTTCGAAAGTTTCTGTTCTCTTCTTGTCCAAACTAGTTATCGTCCATGTTTCACTTCCATACATGGCTACACTCCATACAAATACTTTCAGAAACAACTTCCTGACATTTAAATCTATACTCGATGTTAACAAATTTCTCTTCTTGAGAAACGCTTTCCTTGCAATTGCCAGTCTACATTTTATACCCTCTCTACTTTGACCATCATCAGTTATTTTACTCCCTAAATAGCAAAACTCTTTTACTACTTTAAGTGTCTCATTTCATAATCTAATTCCCTCAGCATTACCCCACTTAATTTGACTACATTCCATTATCCTCGTTTTGCTTTTGTTGATGTTCATCTTATATCCTCCTTTCAAGACACTGTCCATTCCGTTCAACTGCTCTTCCAAGTCCTTTGCTGTCTCTGACAGAATTACAATGTCATCGCCGAACCTCAAAATTTTTACTTCTTCTCCATCAATTTTAATACCTACTCCAAATTTTTCTTTTGTTTCCTTTACTGCTTGCTCAATATACTGATTGAATAACATCGGGGAGAGGCTACAACCCTGTCTCACTCCCTTCTCAACCACTGCTTCCCTTTCATGCCTCTCGACTCTTATAACTGCCATCTGGTTTCTGTACAAATTGTAAATAGCCTTTCGCTCCCTGTATTTTACCCCTGCCACCTTCAGAATTTGAAATAGAGTATTCCAGTTAACATTGTCAAAAGCTTTCTCTAAGTCTACAAATGCTAGAAACGTAGGTTTGCCTTTTCTTAATCTTCCTTCTAAGATAAGTCGTAAGGTCAGTATTGCCTCACGTGTTCCAACATTTCTACGGAATCGAAACTGATCTTCCCCGAGGTCGGCTTCTACCAGTTTTTCAATTCGTCTGTAAAGAATTCGCGTTAGTATTTTGCAGCTGTGACTTATTAAACTGATAGTTCGGTAATTTTCACATCTGTCAACACCTGCTTTCTTTGGGATTGGAATTATTATATTCTTCTTGAAGTCTGAGGGTATTTCGCCTGTCTCATACATCGTGCTCACCAGATGGTAGAGTTTTGTCATGACTGGCTCTCCCGAGGCCATCAGTAGTTCTAATGGAATGTTGTCTACTCCCGGGGCCTTGTTTCGACTCAGGTCTTTCAGTGCTCTGTCAAACTCTTCACGCAGTATCTTATCTCCCATTTCGTCTTCATCTACATCCTCTTCCATTTCCATAATATTGTCCTCAAGTACATCGCCCTTGTATAAACCCTCTATATACTCCTTCCACCTTTCTGCCTTCCCTTCTTTGCTTAGAACTGGGTTGCCATCTGAGCTCTTGATATTCATACAAATGGTTCTCTTCTCTCCAAAGGGCTCTTTAATTTTCCTGTAGGCAGTATCTATCTTACCCCTAGTGAGACAAGCCTCTACATCCTTACATTTGTCCTCTAGCCATCCCTGCTTAGCCATTTTGCACTTCCTGTCGATCTCATTTTTGAGACGTTTGTATTCCTTTTTGCCTGCTTCATTTACTGCATTTTTATATTTTCTCCTTTCATCAATTAAATTCAATATTTCTTCTGTTACCCAAGGATTTCTATTAGCCCTCGTCTTTTTACCTACTTGACCGTCTGCTGCCTTCACTACTTCATCCCTCAGAGCTGGGTTCTTCTTCTACTGTATTTATTTCCCCCATTCCTGTCAATTGTTCCCTTATGCTCTCCCTGAAACTCTCTACAACCTCTGGTTCTTTCAGTTTATCCAGGTCGCATCTCCTTAAATTCCCACCTTTTTGCAGTTTCTTCAGTTTCAATCTGCAGTTCATAACCAATAGATTGTGGTCAGAATCCACATCTGCCCCAGGAAATGTCTTACAATTTAAAACCTGGTTCCTAAATCTCTGTCTTACCATTATATAATCTATCTGATACCTTTTAGTATCTCCAGGATTCTTCCATGTGTACAACCTTCTTTTATGGTTCTTGAACCAAGTGTTAGCTATGATTAAGTTATGCTCTGTGCAAAATTCTGCAAGGTGGCTTCCTCTTTCATTCCTTCCCCTCAATCCATATTCACCTACTATGTTTCCTTCTCTCCCTTTTCCTACTGACGAATTCCAGTCACCCATGACTATTAAATTTTTGTCTCCTTTCACTACCTGAATAATTTCTTTTATCTCGTCATACATTTCATCTATTTCTTCATCATCTGCAGAGCTAGTTGGCATATAAACTTGTACTACTGTAGTAGGCATGGGCTTTGTGTCTATCTTGGCCACTATAATGCGTTCACTATGCTGTTTGTAGTAGCTAACCCGCACTCCTATTTTTTTATTCATTATTAAACCTACTCCTGCATTACCCCTATTTGATTTTGTATTTATAACCCTGCAATCACCTGGCCAAAAGTCTTGTTCCTCCTGCCACCGAACTTCACTAATTCCCACTATATCTAACTTTAACCTATCCATTTCCCTTTTTAAATTTTCTAACCTACCTGCCCGATTAAGGGATCTGACATTCCACGCTCCGATCCATAGAACGCCAGTTTTCTTTCTCCTGATAACGACGTCCTCCTGAGTAGTCCCCGCCCGGAGATCCGAATGGGGGACTATTTTACCTCCGGAATATTTTACCCAAGAGGACGCCATCATCATTTAATCATACAGTAAAGCTGCATGGCCTCGGGAAAAATTACGGCTGTAGTTTTCCCTTGCTTTCAGCCGTTCGCAGTACCAGCACAGCAAGGCTGTTTTGGTTAATGTCACAAGGCCAGATCAGTCAATCATACAGACTGTTGTCCCTGCAACTACTGAAAAGGCTGCTGCCCCTCTTCAGGAACCACATGTTTGTCTGGCCTCTCAACAGATACCCCTCCATTGTGGTTGCACCTACGGTACAGCCATCTGTATCGCTGAGGCACTCAAGCCTCCCCACCAACGGCAAGGTCCATGGTTCATGGGGGTTGTGGCATTTGTAAATTCAAACCAATGTCTGTTACCAAATTTTTATTTTGATCCAGTGTTGCAAGATTTCAAAATGAGGAATTTGTGGGGAATGCTATGTGTGATTTATGTGCACTAGCATCCCCTCTACTGGCACCCCACTGGTAATAAATCAAATGGAGAAGATGACATATACAAAAATGATCGAGCAAAAAGTATTTCAGCTAGTGGTCACCATTACTACGAAATCACCATCTACAATCGGAGGATATGTGGGTGCAGGTAATGGATAGTCTCTGGTATTTGAGGAATTACCAATTTGATTGCCACCTTAACAGCAAGTTTAAAAGGTCCACTTATTTTAGCTCTTTTTAGATGGACCACCATCACTGCCAGGACTCATTATTTGATGTCCTGCACCTGCACAAGAAGTGCTTGGCATTTTGTCTGGTACTGATGTCACTTTGTCTTCTCTAATAGCTGTATTCATTGGTCACTACTACTTTTTAGTGAATAATAAACTAGTTGACCTACAGTTTCTTGCTGTTCAGGTTCTTCAGACTGCTGTGGTGATTCAGAAACTTCATTTTCCCTTCGTTCTTTTATTGGTACCAATATCTTGTCTCCCATGCCTTCCTTTAAAGGTGGTGGTGGATGTCTATCTCTAGGCAAACCATGAATGTGTGAACCATATGTATATCATTTCTGGCCTTTGTGCAGTCTTTCTCACTTTGGTCTGTATCATGGTGGAATTTCGTTTACTACACCAGTTATTCCAATGCTGCATCACAGGTCAAGGGCATCTGTAGCTGCCCATAATTGTGTTAGCCGGTAAGCACAGGTAATGTGGGCTACCCACCATGTGGTACTGTTGTGCGCATTCTGCACCTCATCGAGCTACTTGATCACCCCTGCCCGAAGAGTGCAGCCAGTGGACCATAGAGCTATTAGCTCAGTAGGCACAGTAAATGAAATGTGTTTCACAGTAGTGAAAATGAACAAGTGCTCATAGCTTGTAAGGTACGCATTTTAGAGCCCATGTTTCCTGGATGTTTTGTGTGAGCAGGGATCACTAGTGACTTGTCTCGTGGGATCAGTTGTCCTTCCACAACATCTCACAGGTGAGAAATATCTGCACTACCTGTGGGTGACCCTGCCTCCCCGCTGAAGAGTTGTCTTTACTGGTGCAAAGGGTGATGCAGTTGCTATATGATGTTGCTACAACACACAGCCATCTTGAGAGTGTAGCTAAAACACTAGTACTGAAAGAAAATTCTCACTTGCCTGGTGTGTTCTCATTTGTGCTGTCAATCACTGAAATCTACACTGTCAAAGATCGTTTATCTCCACCCTCGAGTAGGTGCCTCTCCCTTGGAAAGCATTTTTGGTAAAGTGCCCATATAATCAGTTTTTCTCCTCATCCTCTCAGGGATAATTTCCTGCATTAGTCCCCATTTAGCAAAATCACCCAAGTTTATATGGAAAGTAGCATGATGTTTTGTCAGGCAGCACACCATTCAAATGGCTTCAACAACAGCACAAAAATCCCAATATTAAATGCATTTTTATTCTGAAATCTCTTTTCATACTTACTAAAGAGTTATATTGTAGAATTTGTCTCATAGAAATCTGCTATTCTGATGCAAAAGAAATCATAGTTCAACTTTAAAAAATGAATTCCTGTTTTTAGTAGTCAATTAAGTTGTAAAAACATATTGGTCTTTGTTTCATGAACTGCTGATCACAATTTGTCTACGAAAGGAGATACTGCAAATATCTGAGTCGAAAGTTGTGTGATGTGAAAAAGGTGTCCACGTCACACAAATTTCACAAAGGGCTAAATGTGTTATAGAGTTGTCAATCTCCTGAGTTGTTCACACGAATCTCCAGGAGATTCAGGGCTGTGGAGACATGTAATACCATATCAATAGAATTACCTAAGAGTATTGTTCCAAGTGACATTAGTGAAAGGAAATTTGGAAAGCAAACAAAATTTCTAACTTCTGATAACAAAATCAGCATTAACTCGTGATGGTAAAGTTAATTAAATTAAAAATGGAAGTCGTTTCCAGAGCAAGTTCTTATGAATACGCGTATCAAGAAACTTTGAACATTCCAATTTACATTTTCCGTCATCCTGTATTCCACTGCTGCTGTGAAGGTTGCAACCTGCTGCGTGCAGAACTGTGTTTTTTCTAAATTAAATGACAGTCCACTTACAGAAGTCATGCAATTATTTTAGAACAAATTTAATATACTTTTTCTTTGTTTGATATACTAACAGCCAAAGTTGCAAAATTCACTTTTTTTTTAATTTATTTGATGACTAGCTTCAACTTACCTGAAACCGCTTTCAACAATCCAGGTAGACAAAACAGTGTTTTTTTTCCATAAAAGCATGCAAACCATGTTAAAATTGCACATACATGTATATGAAAATCAAGTTTTTCTATTAACAATTCCAAGGTAAACATACAACTGCCATTCCCACTGTTCATAGAATTACCTGACACTGATATACTTGTAGGTACAATCTCAACATGGTTTGCATGCTATTACAGAAAAATATTGTTTTCCCTGTGTGGATGATTTGATAATTGTTTCAACATAACCCGAAACTAGTCATCAAGTAAATAAAAAACACTTAATTCTGCAACTTTGGCTGTTTCTATATCAAACTGGTTAACATAAGTTGCTGTCCTGTTACTAACCTATCATGCTGAAAAATTAACTTTCTCCTCGGCCAGTGCATCTTTAGTGGCCCTGATTATTGCGCCTACATCATCAATAAAGACAATTATTTCTGTTTCAGTGGTGTAATGCAGCAGGTCATCTAAATATAACACATTGACCAGTATCAAACTCTGTGAAAGCAGATTCCCCCTTCCCCGTCCAAATATGACTCTACATCAAAACTAACGGACCTGCCCTACATGAGACCCTGGACCTTTATTAGTTAAATCTGAAGCAAACCAATTATTACATATGCCTATAGTGACAATAAAAGTACATTTTGCAAAAAGGATGTTTTAATATGTGTAAAATATGTGTAAAAAAGTGTCTTAGATGGCTCACAGAATATACTAATAGGTGATATTTTATCATTTAAATACTTTATTATGTTTTTTGTAAATTGATAAATGGCACTTGCAGTGAAAGGACCTTTCCAGAATCAAGACTGACCACTAAAACAAGAAAGCTGAATATGAATGGATATAACTCATTATCCAGTTACTGCAGGTAACACAAGGAGAAAGGATTTGCCACTTTCATTAAGGGAGGGAGGGGAACATAAAAATAGAAACACTGTTATTTTTAGATTTTGCTTTGAACAGTGTCTTGAAGCTTGTGCACAGAGCAAGAAATGCATGGAAAGTTGACAGTAAAACTCATAATATATAGGACACCAGTAAATAATTTTGTAATGTTGGAAGCTGAAGAAGTGAATTAAAATTTGTGCTGCGGCTGGGACTCAAACCCAGGTCTTCTTGCTTACTAGGCAGATATGCTGACCACTACACCACCACAGCATTATGGTCAACATAGCTGCACGAACTACCCAAGTCAAATACCCTCTCCACTGCAAACTCCAATTCACATCTCCCCTTATATTGCCACTATTACCAGGGCTCTCCGACATTGGCATAGCACCCCAGCATTGGACATAATGGAAAAGTGCAGTACTACATGTGATCACAAAGACCTTCAATTAAATTTTCCCCGAGACATTTAAGTCTCTAATTTGTCTACAATAATGGTGGAAGCTGAAGAAGTGAATTAAAATTTGTGCTTTGACCGGGCCTTGAACCTGGGTCTTCTTACTTACTAGGCAGATATGCTGACCATTACACAACCGCAGCATTATGGTCAAAATAGCTGCACGAGCTACCCAAGTCCAATACCCTAGTTATTCATAAAACAACTTTATGTGTAACTGAACTTTTTAACTTCCACACAAAAAGAGGTATAGTAAAAAATAGTAAATTTTTTAATTTAAATATTTTAGAATTATACTCGAGTCCTTTGTCATTCCACATACTGTAATCAAACTCCTCTCACCCAATCTGCAGCAAGAGTTACTTGAGCCAACAGCATCACTATTGATAACCTTTTTATGGAAGTATCAAGACATAAATTATTCCATAATTGATGGTTTCTCAGATCATAACTCTCAAGATGAACAGGTAAACTACATTAAATCTTACCATTACATCAGCAGCACCAATGCATAATTCATTAAAGTATTGGATGATGACCATCAAGTTGCATCTGTGGTAGCAGCCTTGCTCAAACAGGGGCAAAGTGTTGTCTGGTAAACTGAGGTAACAGATCTGCTGATTATTGGACTCAGTGGGATATTATCCATACACACCCTTGCATTGTGACAATATTCCTCCATGCAGACTTCACAAACTGCATCAAGGCAGGCAAATCCTAGTGCCAGGGCTGGAACACTGCTGAGGCAGCACCCTGCAAATAGCAGTCTGCTGTAGTAGTGAGCTAAGTTACCTTGTGGTTTGGGCTGATGTTGCAGTGCCTTGATCCTGTACATGACCAAGGGGTCCCTGTCACAACAAAGTTTGGCACAGCCACCAGAAATACTCACAGCTCAGACCCCAGTATCACTTTGTCTTCGACTAGTAGTGACGCCAAGCCATACTACATGCCAGCCGACGGACCCAAGCTGGTCAACCACCTTCATCTAAGTCAAGCCACTACATCCACTAGCTGCCAGTCTGTAAGCTGCTGTTAGACCTGATGAGTCCAAGCCTTCAGTCAGAGCTACCAAGAGGGACCACCTCCAGTGTGACTTATCCAGTCTGAGTGTTTCCAAAAGATCTTGGGTTTGGAGCCTGTGTGTCGGTGCAGCACAAGCTAGACCGACTGCTTGAGCAGCTGCCTGTCCACTCCACACAAACGTAATTGCTAGCTATCAACACCTGACGTTGGCCCCAGGTTCACAATGTGCATGTTAACACTGCCACTTCGCAGAGCCAGAACTCCTACCTGGTGACCGTGAACTGCTGCAGTCAAGCATATCGCCTTCTGTTATGCTGAGGTAGTCAGTGTTGCCTGGAGACCACCACACAGCATCAAGTCACCACCTTCAATCACTGTATGAGCATCTTATTAAATATGAAAATGTATTTTATAACTGAGCTCAATTTATTTCATGACAGTCGAGTTGTTGTTGTTTTATGACCCATTGCCCTGCATGTGCCATCCTGTGTTAATGGGTAGCCAGCCTGGCAATTAAGCAGGTCTGCACCATCCACCTCATTACATTTGGTAATGCATCAGAGAAACTACACAAACAATACCCAAGAGGCTGCATGAAGACGTTAAAAGAGCTGGGAAAATGTGAGAGTAATAAATAAAAAGAAATTGAGGAATTAAAGAAGTATTTACAAAATACAAACTGGAATGGCGCAAATAACATTGTTGTCCTAAAAATTTAAATGCTCCTACATGATGAGTTACCAGTAACATCAAAATATCAACAGAGTTTCAAAAATAAACTTATAAATATTGATATAATAAGCTACACAACTCTGAGCATTCTGGTTTTAAATCATAACGTCTCATTAAACAAACTGTTATCTTTTTGTTTAAGTTTGTTCACAAATGAAAATTGCATAAATCCTTATGGAGTGCTCCCTCATACATATATTGTGACATAATAATAATTTTTACATGGAGTAACATGGAGTTTCCAGACAAGTGACATATGGCCATGATAGGATGCCATCTGCCAGAGCAGAAATAGGCCAGACAGGGGAAAATGGCATCCAGTAGGTGTGGCCACCACTTTTTGGTGTTCTGTACCCTCTGCCATGTCACAGAATGACACACAATTTTTTCGTATGGAACAAACCATTCAAAATATACAAGCATACAGTTTATATCACAAAGTTAACATATAAGAAACACATCTATTAACACTTTCAGGTCTTCAAACAAATTAGAAACTATTTCAAGATATATGAAAGCCAGACTGTCACTTTTGTCATCTTTATGGTGAGTACAGTCCATCCTTTTCCTAACATGTTGATATTTCAACCCTGAGTTTCGATCATAATGAGTTCTCCTCTCCTTTACGCAATCAGTCCCTTTCTTCACCATGTACAACAATTGATTGCTAATCAGTGAAGCATTATCATTGTTTAAGTGCCTTTATGAGTTAATTGTCCAACAAACAGTAACAAATTTCAAAAAACTTTCATAATTAGTATCATAAAAACATGCAGGGCACAGATGACTCAGATGAATTCAAGCAGCCGACTGAAAAACTTTTTTTTGATTCATCAGTCTTCTGACTGGTTTGATGCGGGCCACCATGAATTCCTTTCCTGTGCCAACCTATTCATCTAAGAGTAGCAATTGCAAAATACCTCCTCAATTATCTACTGGATGTATTCCAATCTCTGTCTTCCTCTACTGTTTTTGCCCTCTACAGCTCCCTCTAATACCATGGAGGTCTTAATAGATGTCCTATCATCCTGTCCCTTCTCCTTGTCAGTGTTTTCCACATATTCCTTTCCTCTCCAATTCTGTGCAGAACCCGTTCATTTCTTACCTTATCAGCCCACCTAATTTTCAACATACATCTGCAGCACTACATCTCTAATGCTCCAATTCTCTTCTTTTCCGGTTTTCCACAGTCCATGTTTCACTACCGTACAATGTTGTGCACCAAACACTTATTCTCAGAAATTTCTTCGTCAAATAAAGGCCTGTGTTTGATACTAGTAGACTTCTCTCGGCCAGGAATGCCCTTTTTGCCAGTGCTAGTCTGCTTTTAATGTCCTCCTTGGTCCATCCATCATTGGTTATTTTGCTGCTTAGGTAGTAGAATCACTGAACTTCATCTACTCATGACCATCAATCCTCATGATAAGTTCCTTGCTGTTCTCATTTCTGCTACTTCTCATTACTTTTGTCTTTCTTCAATTTACTCTCAATCCATATTGTGTACTCATTAGACTGTTCATTCCATCTAGGAGATTATGTGATTCTTCTTCACTTTCACTCAGGATAGCAATGTCATCAACGAATTGTATCACTGATATCCTTTCACCTTGAATATTAATTCCACTCTTGAATCCTTCTTTTATCTCCACCATTCCTTGTTCAATGTACAGATTGAACACCCTTTTTAATCTGAGCACTTTGTTCTTGTTTGTTCACTCTTATTATTCCCTCTTGGCTCTTGTATATATTGTATATTACCCGTCTCGCACTATAGCTGACTCCTATTTTTCTGCGAATTTTGAACACCGCACACCATTTTACATAGTTGAGCGCTTTTTCCAGGTCGACAAATTATATGAAGGTGTCTTGATCTTTCTTGCCTCTCTAGTGCTTTTATCTTTCCTAAAGCCAAACTGTTCATCATGTAACACATCCTCAATTTTATTTTTCATTCTTATGAATATTATTCTTGTAAGTCACTGATGCACGAGCTGTTAAGCTGATTGTGCGATAATTCTCACATTTGTCAGCCCCTGCAGTCTTCAGAATTGTATGAGTGATATTTTTCCAAAAGTCAGATGGAATGTCGCCAGACTCCTACATTCTACACACCAACATGAATAATTGTTTTGTTGTCACTCCTCCAAATGATTTTAGAAATTCTAATGGAATGTTATCTATCCCTTCTGCCTTATTTGATCTCAAGTCCTTCAAGGTTCTCTGAAATTCCGATTCTTGTACTGGATCCCCTATCTCTTCTAAACCAACTCCTGTTTCGTCTTCTATCACATCAGACAAATCTTCCCCTCTCAGAGGCCTTCGATGTAATCTTTCCACCTATCTGCTCTCTCCTTTGCATTTAACAGTGGAATTCCCATTGAACTCTTATTGCTTTTAATTTCAGCAAAGGTTGTTTTGACTTTCCTATATGCTGAGTCAGTCCTTCCAACAATTATTTCTTTTTTTATTTCTTCATATTTTTTCATGCAGCCATTTCATATTAGCTTCCCTGCACTTCCTATTTATTTCATTCCTCAGTGACTTGCATTTCTGTATTCCTGAATTTCCCTAAACATTTTTGTACTTCCTTCTTTCAACAATCAACTGAAGTATTTCTTCTGCTACCCACGGTTTCTTCACAGTTACCCTCTTTGTACTTATGTTTTTCTTTCCAACTTCTGCGTTTGCCTTTTTTAGAAATATCAATTCCTCTTCAACTGTACTGCCTACTGAGCTATTGATTATTGCTGTATCTATATCCTTTGAGCATATCCTGTCATTCCTTAGCGCTGCAGTATCCCACTTCTTTGCATATTGATTCTTCCTGACTAATCTCTTAAACTTCAGCCTACTCTTCATCAATAATACATTGTGATCTGAGTCTATATGTGCTCCTGGGTTGCCTTACAATCCAGTATCTGATTTTGGAATCTCTGTTGGACAATGATGTAATCTAACTGAAATCTTCCCATATCACCTGGCCTTTTCCCAAGTGTACTTCCTCCTCTTGTGATTCTTGAACAGAGTATTCATAATTACTAGCTGAAATTTATTACAGAACTCAACTAATCTTACTCCTCTCTCATTGCTTGTCCCACGCCCAAATTCTCAAGTAACCTTTTCTTCTACTCCTTCTCCTACAACTGCATTCCAGTCCCCCATGACTATTAGATTTTCATCTCCTTTTACATACTTTTTTACCATTTCAATATCCTCATACACTTTCTCCATCTCTTATCTTCAGCTCGCAACATCGGCATGTATACCTGAACTATCATTATCGGTATTAGTTTGCTGTCGATTCTGACAAGAACAACCCTATCACTGAACTGTTCACAGTAACACACTCTCTGCGCTACCTTCCTAGTCATAACAAATCCTACTCCTGTTATACTGTTTTCTGCTGCTGTTGATATTACCCTATACACATATAACTAGAAACCCTTGTCTTCTTCCCATTTTACTTCGCTGATCCCTACTATATCTAGATTGAGCCTCTGAATTTCCCTTTTCAGATTTTCTAGCTTCCCTACCACATTCGAACTTCTGACATTCCACACCCTGACTCATAGAACGTTATCTTTTTGTTGGTTATTCAATCTTTCTCTCATGGTCACCTCCCCTCTGGCAGTCCCCTCCTGGAGATCTGAATGGGGGACTATTCCAGAATCTTTTGCCAATGGAGAGGTTGTCATGACAATTTTTCAATTACAGGTCACATGTTCTGTGGATACATGTTATGTGTCTTTAATGCAGTGGTTTCCATTGCCTTCTGCATCGTCATGCCATTGATGATTGCTGATTCCTCCAGCTTTAGGGGCAGTTTCCACCCCAAGGACCTCTGCACTCCTCCACCCTCTTTGACAAGGCCGTTGGCAGGATGAGACTGACTTCTTATGCCAGAAGTCTTCATCTGCCAATGCTGATTATTTATCTAAATTTAAGCAGAGGCAGGTTTCGAACGCAGGATCAAGGACATTTTGATTATTAATCGAAGACGCTTCCCCCCCCCCCCCCCCTCCGACCACAGATTGTTGTATTTTTGTAACAAACAAATTATAGAATGTGCCATCATCACGCACCTCTTCCAGTCTCCACAAATCCCAAAGATCCATACCAGAACTGCTTTTCATAACAGAGTGCCACACAGGTGACCAGACTGGGTGACATTTAGTTATTTGGGCTACTAATGATAAAATTTTGAGTAACTTTATTTTTAATAAATGTAACTATGTCATTTGGGTGATATTTTTGTTGTTCAATGTGATTTTTGGGTGACACAGGCAAATTGAAGTGTATTTTTGTGCACTGACTTTAGTTTAATGTTATTTGTAATGATGTTTACCACTATGCTGCCTCATGAAATACTGAAATATTTCAACCCAAAAGTTCTACCAGTCTCCTAATTATGACTCCAGTGCTAACTTTAAACTGCAAAACTCAAGGAATTAGGCTATTATAGCAGGGCGTACATATTTTTAATCTACCATAATGCTAGCAGATGAATCACAATTGGTTTTCCTCTTCTTTCTTGTCATGAACTTATGCATAATTAGAAACTATCATAACAGCACACAGCACGAAAACAATAAATTGCAGCGCTTACATTAAATTCAACAGCAAGTAAGAACTAAACTGATCAACAAAACAATAACTAACCTCAAGCAAGGCCAACAATGTACAGTAGTTTATCTTACTAAAGTAGGGATGAGCGATAGCTGATGGGGTTATTGATATATCAACAGTTTAAATGTATTGATGGTCTTGCTGACTTATCAACAGTGCATACCCCTTTCTCATTATATGACTGAAAATTAAAATATCTTTTTTCAGTTTCACTGCATGGCAATAGGTCACTTGTAATTTCATTGGTGGGGGGGAGGGGGGGGGTCCAGATACCCATATACTCTAAACTGAGCTGATCCAGCAGCTTCCAGTTGATAATCAAATACCTTCATGTTGAAGAGAGTCTAACATCTTGAGGTAGGAACTAAGGGCTGATCCATAAACCATGCTGCCATAAAGTAACTGTGGACCGACAAAGGCCCTGTAAAACTGCAAGAAGAGGGACCTGCCAGCTCCCCACATTTTCTGCAGAGGCATTTTAAAATATCCAATGATTTGAAGCCCGTTGTCCACGGGTCTTTGAGGTGTGGTAGCCAAGTTAATTTAGAATCAAGCAGTAGGGCCAAAAAGTGCACATTGTCCTTAAATGAAAATATTGTCTCCCACTGTGAGCTCTGGTTGCTTAAACTTCAACGAGCACAGTTAAAACTGATAAATGTAGTCTTCTCTAATGAAAACCTAAAACAAGTTTTACTGGCCCAAGCTTCCAGCCTCCTGGTGGTCAACTGTAATTACCTCCTTGTCATTGTAAGATCTGAGACAGAGTAGAAGACTGCAAAGTCATCCACAAACAATGAGCATTTAATAGGACTACCGCCTGTGGAGGTGGTGTTACTGGTAGTGACTACAAACAATGTGACAGTGAGTACACTTCCTTTGGGAACCCCACTCTCCTTAACACGGCAATCAGACAAGGGATCATCAGTGCAACATTGAAAGCACTGAAAAGATTGGATAAGAAGCAGCAGATGTCCAGGTGGACCCCATCCATGAAGAATATTGTACCTCCAAGTGATTTTGTACAGTTATTCAAGGTAAAATGACGCACCAACCAGGTGTTGTTGTCTCCAGTAGAATTAAGTTGTCAAGAGCAGAACTGAAGCACCTGAAACTGCATTGGGAGCAGCACAGATGACCTCTGCATTCAAGGAGACAGACGAGGCTGTGGTTGACCATGTGTTCTGGAACACTGTCTCCAGCTGTGGACAGAGCTGACTCCAGTTCTAAGACTGCATACCTCATCATTACATAAAATGTAGCAGAGCCTCCTCATCTCCACAGTCCTATGAAACACCTGGAATACTCTGGTTCATCTCAATGACACAGTGACGGTAAAAAAATGATCAGTGCAAAGTTGAGCCATGTCTTTTGGGTGTGTCTGCAAAACCCTATTTCTCAACAAGGCCGTAAGGGGATGTAAGCTGCCTTTGCCTGGAATTCATCTTACTGAGTCTCAAACTAGAGCAGTGGAAATGATCCGCTTAATGGAATTCACAAATTCCTTACAGGAGTTCCTCTTATTTCAAAAGGCAGATATTCTCTGAATGGATGAGACACTCGGTAATTCGACCCCTGGAGCAAGTGGTAGCCAAGCCACCCAGTATATTGTGTGCATTGAACAAGGAGGAATGGGCAGAGAAGTGCCCAGAAGAGTTCTGTCAGTGTACCTGCATCCAACAGATCATGAGGCCAAAGATATGGAGAACACTCTGTGATTTTAACTGTTGTGAGAACTTCCACTGCAATTGCTTGTATGGCCCTGGTACAAGGACAGGAGAGGAATGGCTCTGACATCGACAAAAAATGCACACACTACCCTTAGTCCTGTCTCCATCGACATAAATGCTTCTTGTAGTGGTGATAGCCCCTTAATGCAGGTGTATCAATGACTTTAAAAGGAGTTTCTTGTAAGAGATGCCTAAAGGTCTCTGCTGGGCCGGGAGCTATATTTCTTCCAAATATGACTGGAAATCACTTAAGTTCCATGCAACACAGAAGTCCCTATGGGAGCCATTGATTAGCAGTGATTGTCCTTGTCCTTCCTCGGTGGAGGTAATTTATCCGAGAGGTCAGGGGGGGAACATTAGACGGTGCCCGGCTCTGGTTCCTCCACATGGATCTCAATATTCTCGACAGTAAAATAACCATCAGAAAGGGAGAAGGCTCATCAGTTGCCACTTTCTTTGACTTGGAACAACTTTCTGTGTACTGTTTTTCCTAACTTATGTGAACAGTTGCTCACATTGGTAAAGGGGATGGCATAGTGGTCTTCTGACGGTGTACAGCTGTATGTGGTTTGAAGTTCCAGGTCTGTTGCTAACAGCTTCTGAAAGATTTCGGGTTCATATGAAGTGTGGCATAACCCTCAGAGTCACTGATGCAGATAAACAATATGTGTGGTTCCACAAGGCTTTACAGTGGAAACTATTGCTATTGCACAGGTAGGAACCATCATGTACGGACAGTGGTTTGGCGATGTCATTTTGTTCAACTAGGATGTTACCAGAGGTTGGAAAATCGATGGAAGGCAGCAGTGGGTGCTGTAGGGAGGATGTCGGGGGGGGGGGGGGGGGGAGAGAGAGAGAGAGAGAGAGAGAGAGAGAGAGAGAGAGAGAGAGAGAGAGAGAGAGAGAGACGGGGGCACTCTCATTTCTGGGCCCAGATTCAGAAAGTCACAGGCTTCTTGGAATAATGTGTTGAGTCATTCATGGCCTGGGTGACAAGGGAGTTGATTCTGAGTGTTTTTGAAAAGGGAGGACACTGCCTGAGAGACTTGTTTGCCAACAACATCTGTGGGAGAGTTGCAAAAGAGGATAACCTCAGAGAAGTGGTTAGTGTTGAGAGAGATGACGGAGCAAATATATCTGCCCCAAAAACTGTGCTGTAAGGAAGGGAGTGTTCGATATGGAAGAGATGGCAGCTATCGAAGTGTAGGTATGCTTATTGGTTGATTTTAAATCGACTTGAGTTTCAGAAGTGGTTTTCAGTGACGTGGAGGTAAATGTCCAGGATATGGAAAATGACCAGGTAAATTTGAGTTGGGAAAAGTAGTTCAGTTGTGGCAGGAAGTGGAGAAGTTGTCCTTCACCATGAATCTTGAGGAAAAAAATGCCTTTGATGACTCTGCTACCATGCCAGTGGGACCAGCTCTAGTTCTTTTGTGTCAGACAATTCTTTCTACATGCCTGAACATTATCTTTATGGAAACTTCTAAAATTAATGTTTTGTGTTATTTTATAATTAAATTAGTACTGTAATACAATAATATTTTATAACATTATGTCATTTCATTGAACTGCACATACATTCTTACCATCTATTTACAGCACAGAGACCTCCTTCCATTGGATCCATGGAATACAACTAATGAAATATACAGGATGTTTCAAATAGAATATACATATTTCAAATGCATGTATTTGTTAAAGTATAAGTCGTACAACTATGAAACTTGGGATACATATTTTGAATCTCTCAGGTTTAGATTATAGACATTCAATATGTCCTCCACCAGTAAGACGATCAATATTACATTGATACCTGAATTCCTCCCGTACTCAGATAAACATGTCCATCATCACTGATGTTAAGGCTGTATGGATCAAGTTCTTCAACTCTTCTGGGTTCTGTGGTTGTGATGGTGTAGAAATGTTCTTAATGAAATCTCAGAGTAATAAGTTGCAGGGTGTCAAATTTGGTGACCACGGAGGCCAGCTAAGAGCTACGTCGCTGGCTTTTTGACAACCAATGCAACAGCTTGATAGAGTTTCATTCAGAGGGGGGGGATTTACCCAATATTGTTGAAACATTAAGTTGTCCTTGTTCAGCCTCGGAAACAACCAGTTTTGCACCATAGCAAGATACTGCCGACTGTTAACTGTGTTTCCATCTAAGAAGAATAGGCTGTAAACAAATGAGTGGGTTATCACACAAAACACATTGACTTTGGGTGAATTTCGTACGTGTTCACTATGTGCATGCGAGTTCTGTAGGCTCCAAATTCAAACATCATATTTGTTTACTTTTCTACTAAAGTGGATAGTTGCCTCATCACTGAACTCAGTGGATTGTGCAAAAGTGTTATCATTGACAATAGCATTCTGAAGTTTGTCAGAAAACGCCAAACACTTCAGTTTGTTGCCATGACAAAGATACTGTAACAACTAAACTTTTGAAACTTCAGAACCCACTGACATCTCAAAACACACTAAACTGAAGTTGTAGGCAGTTGTAACTCCCACTGGCATGATATTTGATTTTTGTAGGACTATGCTGAAAAGCAGTCTGAATTTGTAAGATATTTTTGTTGGGAACAAGGAGAACAGACAATGATTTCTGCATGGAGAAGCCATTTTGAAACAGGTGATGGCGACCAAGTAAACAGAAGACAACTGACATCTAGCAACAATGAATATGAACACTGTTCTAAATTAGATAACACATGTTGTCTACTTTAGAAGGAGGCCTCTCGGGCAAAAGCTCACATGTTTAGCAGTTTTTTGTTGTGCCTATCTGTGGCTCAACATCTCTATATGATGAACAAAAGTCTGTCCTTTACATTAACACTGCCATTATTCCATCCTAGATTTTCTCTAGTTTGATTGTGGCAATGAATATGGACTAGACAATGCATTTGGTTTTCCAATAACTGAGCCATGGCACAGCAATCAATAGTTTTGACAATATAATAATTTGTAATACAAACATTCTTTTTGAAACACCCTGCATTATAATGCAATGTGGAAATGCTCAAGCAATCTTGGATAAATTACCTTTTTAAAGAGTTGCGAAAAATATACTCCCATGTTTAGAAAAAACAGAATGCCTTGAATGACAAGAGATAGGACGTTCTTATTCACAGGACATGTACATTAGTATACTCTGCAGAAATGGTTAGCATCTGGATCACGTCGGCCCACAGGTTCAAGGTCAACATCAATATTGCAGCGCACCAACATAGAGGAAAATGTGTCTGCGGCTGGAGGTAATGGATCAGTGCAACATGAGTAGATATGCAGGATGCCTCGCAGATGTATGTGTGAACTGTACCACCAAATCAGTGAGTTTGAGAGAGGGCGCATCATTGGCCTGAGAGAATGTGATGCATCCATCGGGGAAACTAATGCTAATGTGGGATGAATTATCTCGGTAGTGCAACCAATGTGTGCAGAATGATTCGCGGACGGTCGTAGAAGACAAGATGGGTCAGGTCGTATCACCCAGCCCCCAGCCCCCAACCCCCCCACCCGAGAAGATCGACACCACATCTGAATGGCATTGCAGAACAGATCTGCGTCCTCCTTGGTTATGGTGCAACAGTTGAACACACCGTACACTATCGGGGGGTGACAGTCCGTCCCTGTTGGTTACAACATGGATTATGTGTGAGTCATCCACTTACCCGTCTACTTTTGACGAATCTGCAGAAACATTCTAAATGGCAATGGTGTATGGAACGATGTCAGTGGGGACAGGAAAGGCCTCAGATAGCGTTTTCGGATGAATGCACATTCTGTTGTTTGAAAATGATGGCCACATTTAGGTTTGTTGCAGACAGGAGCAGCAGCATCACAGCAACTGCATTCACACCAGACATACAGCGCCAACTCAAGGCCTTATGGTGCGTGGTGCTATTGGGTAAAACCACAAATCACAGTTGCTGTTTGTCCAGGGTACTGTGACCAGTGTGACTTACGTGAATGACATCCTGCAACCTGTAGTCATACCAGTTTTGCACATCACCCTAGACGCCATTTTTCAGCAACACAATGCATGACCATCTGCTGCTGCATGAACATGTGCCTTCTTAGTGTCACACAATATCAGCCTTTTGTCCTGGCCTGCCAGATCACCAGACTCATCATCAATTGAAAATTTGTGGGATATGGTGAAATGGGGGGTGCAGCGCTGTGACACACTCTCAACCACCACAGATGAATTTAGGAACTAGGTGAATGTAGCACAGATGGCTACACAACAGGACTCCATTTGCGCCTTATATGCACTGATACCATCATGCATGGAACAAATTATCAGGATCCATGGCGGACCCTGTACCTACTAGGCAAAAGGACACATGCTGAACTGAGGTGACAGAAATGCTGATCATTCCTGCAGGACATACTAATGTACATGTCCTGTGAATATGAACTTCCTATCTTTAGTCATTCAAGGTGTTCTGTTTTTTTGGAACATGGATGTATTAACTATGAAACGAGTCAATAATTATTCATATCTGCATTACTTCAGTTTTCATAGCTGTGTTCAACAACAAAAGGTAAAGTCTGTGGTTCAGGCCCATGACCAGGCTATTGGCCTGACTGTACTGCCACATGTTCAAAAGCAACAAACAAATCTTTCTTGAAAAACTCCTTCTGAAATTTATCATTACATATATGACAGAATGTAACAATTATGTCAGAACAAGCTTTTAGAATTTTGTTTGAAATATTATCAACTATGCCTTTGTTGTTAGTATTTTGAAGAAATTAAGAAAACGACTTTTCCATGAAGCTGTTGCCATAGAACAAAATGAGCTGGATTTTTCAATATTATGTGAGCTATACTTGTCCTAGATTTATAGTTCCATTTCCATTAGTATATATAATTTTATATTGGTGGCACACTTTGTATTTTTCATTGGGAAGTTTCTGTTATGGGCGGAGAGAGATTTACCCAGAAATTATTTCTTTTAGAATGGTCATCTAACACATTTTAGATCACTCAGACTTCAGTTCTGCAGATTGATAATTGTGAAGTCATTATTTACTCTTTTTTTCTGGTCAACAAGTCTTTAAATCACTGCAAACTCTTCTGGAGATAACTAGCCTTCCTGAACTGAGATCTTGCTTACAATTTAGTGGTAATTGAGTGAACATTAAACTGTTTCAGATGGAGTCATATTCTGCATGTTCCATGTAGCTGAATTTCGATTGTTTAAACCTATGCTGACAAAGAATTGGGAGAACACGTGTACAGAGTCTTTGACTAGAGTACACACAAATAATGAGATGACAATAAGACTGACCATCAGATCACCCTCTCTACAATGCAGGTGTACATGATGACTGTGACTGAAATGAGCCTGTCTTTTCAAAATCGAAACTGTACCCACCCAAAATGAATTAATTAGGGCTGAGCACAATGGTCATTGCATGCTATGCAGTGAGCCTCTCTTCTTGGTCCTATCAGCTGACATGGGGAACGCAGCCATGGTTTCGGAATAAGCTGACGGTGATGCTAAAGAAGGAAGACGTGGTGAGCAAATGGTTGCCAACACAATAGTGCTACAGGACCCTGGTTTTTACTGTTTGTTTTATCCTGAAGCATAGCACAACACAAAAGATATTGCTATGTTAAGACTATGGAAAATGAAATACCAGACTCTTCTGTGAAAATATCTGTATAATGATACTGTCCAAAACAGTACAAGATCTGTGGCTATGTGGGCTGCTCTTGATCAGCATCTAATT
The DNA here is from genome assembly GCF_023898315.1 of Schistocerca nitens. Taxonomy (NCBI): domain Eukaryota; kingdom Metazoa; phylum Arthropoda; class Insecta; order Orthoptera; family Acrididae; genus Schistocerca; species Schistocerca nitens. Next base: position 494,061,549 of record NC_064614.1, on the reverse strand, counting down.
AGACACAGAAGGGTCACTAAACATATGTTACTCACGTGATCCTTGAATGGCTTGCCACATTTGTTGTATTGGTGCGTGCCACACTGCTTGTTTGTTTGTTTGTTTCTGTCATGCAGAACCGATACTGTCACAGCTGGAGTGCTAGATATTCTCCATATTTTTCTGTCCGTCAAGAGATAATGTTCAACAAAATATCTAAGTCGATTAATTTGAGAATGGTCAACTGAATAGCGTACGTAAGATTTCACTTACGAAAATATTTAGTTTGTAACAAGAAACAGATTAATGCTTGTTTTTGAAGTGTTAAAATATAGGCCCCTTTAATGGCATCCAAAATGGATACTTAACTTGCTATTTCTTGATGATCATATTTAGAGATGTGTATCTCATTGCTGTAAACTGTCTCCACCTTAAAGTAAGTCTGGGCTCTTTGTAATGTCAGGATCAACACGTCAGGTTATCAAATCTAGTAACTGATGTAGCCGAAACGTAAATGAACTTAATGATTTGTTTATTTGCACCATAAAGATGACTTAACACTGACCATACAAAATCTTGAGACAACAGTACCCTTACCATGGATGCCCCCACTATACCTTATATGTGTTTTAACAACTGAAACAGGAAAGCATTCATTGTTTCAAACAGTAATTTTGAATATCTCCTCATTTTTTTGGACATGTATCCGAGATATTTTCAACTGATGTTCCGACATTCTGGCTGAGAATCTTTCAAATATTCTCAAGGTGATGCACTTGAAAGTTTTTAAATCTCTGTCTGCCTGCTTAGCTGATGATAACATGTTTGCCTACGACGCAGCAGGCCCAGGATCAATTCTGGGCCACGGTGGAGATTTTCTCCGTATGTGGACTGGTTTTGTGTTATCATCATCATCATCATCATCATCATAATCATCACCACCATCATCATCTTCTCATCATCACCGACATGCAAGTCGTCTAATGTGGCGTCACCTGAAATAAAAATTGCAACTCAGGTGGCCGAACTCCCCTGAATATGGCATTCCAGCCACCAATGCCACACGATCATTTTCTTTAAAAAAAATCTCTTTACACACTGTGGAGTAAACGCACTTAGCATCATGTCATAGATAAAAGTTGATGGATATAAAAGTAAAACAAAGCAAGTGTAGATTCAGTGAATCCACAGCATTACAAAGTGTTATTGATAATTATAGATGGCATGAAGACTTTCAATATTTTCTTTGAGAGACAGACATGAAAAAATGGTTACCATGATTTGTCGATTTGGAACCCTTGTCTCAGATGAGCCAGTTGTCTGCTAATTGTATTTCCATGGCTTTCTTGGCCACTGAATCTCAGTACGAGGAGGCTGTGACCAGTATCTTAATTTTCCCATAATCCATGGAATTAAAGTTGAAATACAATATTCAGCCACAGCTGATTTATTAAGTTGTAGAAGATGGTTGTATTACTTGTATTCACTGCAATTTTCTTTTACAGTGTGTATCGTTTGTCTTATGCACCTTTTACCACACTTACATGGAATTTCATATACACCCACCTTTTGTAAAAGCAGATTACTCTTCACAGATCCCAGAAGAGCTGCTGTCTTAGCCTAATAAACTGACATTGACCTTACAATGTCGGAGACAATACTAGCCACATCATGGCTTTATTGCTTCAAACAGTAATTTTGAAGTTTACAATTAAAAGTTGATTGGGTTTCTAAAACAACTTACAGAATGTATACTTAAAACTGTCACAATCTTTATGTAATGGTTAACATGCCAAAATAATACAGTTATTATCACCAAAATAAAGGGTGTACATAAAGTCCAGGAACACTTTTAATTATTTATTGCACGAGAACCAAACATTGTACAAATATCATACATATGTCATTTTGAAGAGAAACTCTGAAAGTTTTTTTTTTTTTTTTTTTTTTTTTTTATGTATACCGCCATGGCTTAGTTTGGTAATTCGCCAATAGTCTGTGCTAGTCGCAAACATGGTGACTTAAGGCGCACAGCGAGCTTTCTGGGTGTTGGAGTTCGACAAAAACAAGTGTGCTACAGCTGCTCAATGGATGATTAGAAACAAGTAAGGTACGAAGCACCAACAAGGAAGGCCATTTACCACTAGCACAACAAATTCATAACAACGGGTTGATTGTGCCTGGGAAAGAGAAGCAGACGTCCCAGTGTGTTGAATGTGGAGCGCGTGCAAGAGACATTCATAAGGAGTCCAAAGAAATGGTGGCTGTGCCTCGTCATGCATCATGCATTCCATGAACTCAAAATGGCTCCAATGACAGTTTGGAAAGCCCTGCGACAGAAGCTGTCAATGAAACCATTCAAATTGGAGCTAGTGCAGAAGCTCAATGACGATGACAAAGACAAGCAATTTGAGTTTTGTTCGCAGTTGTAACAATTGAATGAGGATGAGGATGGCATTGTTGATCGCTGAATTTTTAGCAACAAAGCCACTTTTCACACTAATGGGAAAGTGAACAGGCATAATTGTCGAATCTGGGGTACAAAGCATCCACACCAATGCATTGAATTTGAGCGTGATTCCCCAAAGGTAAATGTTTCTTGTGCCTTGTCACGTCGAAAACTGTATGGGCCATTCTTCTTTGCGGAGTGCACTGCTACTGGATATTCCTACTTGGACATGTTGCAGCAATGGCTGATGCCTCAAATGCAATCGAACTCTCCATTCATCTTTCAGCCGGACGGGACTCCACCCCATTTCCATCATGAAGTTCATGGGTACCTGAACACAGAGCTGCCACAGCAATGGTTTGGCTGAGCTACTGAAGGGGAGAGCTGTTTCGTGAAACGGCCTCCCCGATCATCAGATCTAACCCCGTGTGACTTTTTTCTGTGGGGCCACATTAAAGATATGGTGTACGTACCGCATCTACCACATGATGTAGCACAGCTCTGGGAGAGAATATGGGAAGCGACTGCCACAGTCGACGATTCCATGCTGGGACAGGTATAGCACGAATTAGATTACTGACGTCTGCCAGGTCACTCATGGATCGCATATCGAAAGTTTATAAAAACAACGTTCAGAATTTCTCTTCAAAATGCAATTGTACGACATCTGTATAATGTTTAGTTCCTGTGCAATAAATAACTGAAAGTGTTCCCAGACTTCATGTAGATACTAACAAGAATCCTGCATCTTTAAACTTAGCTGAACAATAATTACAATCAGTTTCTGAGTACTAATTTTGTAAGTGCAGGCTTTTATATTTGTTTACATCTGTTGCACATACTTTTGGATAGTAGCTCTACGTCACTACATTTTTATTACATTTCATCATAATTATGTTCCAGGTAGTCCAATCATGTTAATATATTGAGTTTACAGTGTAACAATGGATGCTCAAGTGTTTGTACTACTTTGTGTAAACATCGTGGTATAGCATGAGGTACTTCAATACAGTTAGAATCACAGTTTTCGTTGAGAGTCATCCCATTCTGCTACTTTACAATATGAAGAGCAGTGTTTGTTCAACTGCATCCACAGACTGCAAAAGACTGAGTACACAACAAATCACATAGCCAAACAAAGGAACATCATGTACCGAGTGACAAACAGGAGAAGTTTCATAGAATCATGAGTTTGCCATTGGTTTCCCTGTTCAACGTAAGATTACTAGTATGATTAAGACTCTTCAAACTGTAAATGATGGATTATAGCAAAAATAAAACAAAGGAAACCCCAGGATGGAATAACAACAGTAGGAAAAGGACAGATTGCCACTAACCCTGTAGAGGAACTGTTGAGTCACAGAGAGGAGCAATGAAAACAACCACTAAACATTTAAACTCTCGAACACAAAAGGTCCCCAGCCCTGCTGCGGCTGTTCAGTCAGTTCTATGCTGTCCTTCAGAGGATCTGGGTTATGTACAGTCATGTCAACATCTACATGTGTCAGAGTTATTTTGATATTATTAATTTTCAATAAAAAGTTAGGAGGGAGAACTGGGCTTAAGCACCTCCCCGCTAATCCCCAACCCCCGCCACATCTCACCTTATTAGAGCCCCTGAATAACAGGGAAGAAAGGTGGCACACAGCTGAACAATCAAAATGAAGAAAAAGATTGCCTACTTTGTGTGTGTGTGTGTGTGTGTGTGTGTGTGTGTGTGTGTGTGTGTGTGTGCGCGTGTGTGTGTGTGTGTCTAAATAATTGCTATCAATATGTTTACCAGATGGTAATCTCTAAGACGAAAACCAGTGTCAAAAAGAAAGTTATATCAGCATTATGTTAGTGTTACTGGTTTCATAACATCATTCTTCAAATCGTATTTAGTGACTGCAGTGATACTAATTTAGAATAGAAACAGCAAGCTAGACATCAGTAAATGAGTTACAAACAAGACTATACAGAGTGAGCCAAAAAGGTCTTCACAACTTTGGAATCATATTGAAGTTTATTGAGATAACTTACAAACAACTTCAGGTTTGGTTCATGTAGTACATTAACAGGGTGTATACATGGACAAGGAAAAAAAATTCCCGGATTTTTCCCGGATTTCTCGGTTGAAAATACACTTTCTCCCGGGTGAAAATATATTTTTCCCCTTGTTATGTGAGAGTATGCTTTTCCTCGGCACTGTAAAACTTATCATTCTTTTGAGTGTTTGTGGTTTTATACGCTGACGTAGAATTTCCCGGCACTATAGAAAACGAAACTCGGGGGGGTGGGGGGAGGTGGGGGGGGGGGGGGGAGGGTAGTACACGTTTTGGATAGATCTGTGATGTGCAGCAACAACATGTACACTGCATATTTTCGTGTTACGAAGATATAAATTCGAATTCCACTAAACACTGCATGTTACTTTCCAAGGCATTGAAATCGTCGAGATTGCGAAGCACTTTTGTAAGCCAGTCATAGCTCATGTCATGTGATCTCGCCAGCTGATGACACATAGGACACGTGATGTAGTCAACCATTGGTAAGATCACTCTTAAGTAGCGCGAACACACAAATAAGAAAAGTTGATGGTTTAAATTAATATACACAGAGTTGCTACAAGAAAAACAGAGGTTTCACATATAATCGTAGTCTGGAACATTAATAAGCTGCAAGAGAAGCTAAGTTTCCACATATAATGTTGATCTTTTTTGCGCGTGTTACACTTTAAGATACATCACACAAAAGTGCCAGTAAAATTTTTAATAACGACGTAAATGTCTGATCTTCTGGAATCGAAATTCTTCTAGATGGTCGTCCTCAAAGAGTTTATTTTTAATTGAGAGTCAAACACCCTGTGATTTAAGAAATTCATCCTACATTCTCGCAATAGTTCATCTTGTGTAAAAGGAAATCTACTTTGAAAGTAATGCTTTCCAAACCACCATGCGTAATGTTTTCCCGTGACCTGTTAGAAAGTGATTTGTTTCGGCAGTTACCAGAAAGCCCCAGATAATAGGTCCCACCGCTCTTGCGCAGCTACGATGACACAAGAAGCCCGTATGTCCGTACGTGTAAAACATTAAAAGATCTTACACTATGTCACAAAAGGAACAAAACATCAGAGGACACGTCAAGTTCATCGGAATTTCATGAACCATACTAAAATGCATAATTGGGCTTAAAGCGCACATTCGTATGTCCAGATTCGGATGTAAATTTTCTTGTGTACCAGTACTGTATTTTCTCATGTTTGGTTCTTTATTATGGCATAGCACCATGCGAGCTAGAAGATGGAAAACGTGCACTTGAAATGCAGTGAACAGTTGAAACTAGCCAACAGTGTGAAATTATCACCTCGTTCCAAATAAATTGACTGCCTCAGCGCAAAAGATTAATAAAAGCCAAATCTCTTCAGCAAAGTGACAAAAATAACTTCATTGTTCTGCAAGGTGATTAATGCTTGACTGTCAAAAGGTGGAAATAAAACATGAAAATAACAACATATTTTAGCCTTCCGTTATTATGCGAACGTATTTTAATTCATCTGATAGCTTCCGGCCACAGAAATCCGTTTTGTTTTCATTTGATGTGAGAGTAATAAACGAAGAGGAAACAGCAAAATCACTAAACGTAAACAACAGGTCATGTGGAGACTACCCACCTCCCCACTCTAATTCAGACTGCTCTGTGTATCAGCCCCAGATGTACGATATTTCCGAAATGGGGCAATACTAGACAGTGGCGCCCAGCCACACATCCGTGGCGGGAGAACGTTCTTACTCATATGCAACTCAACTGCGCACGCACAAGAGCCCGCCCGCAACTGCTCAAACGAATCTAATGTCAACAGCTGTCACGTCATGCTCATCGGAGGCAATTTGTCTTTCTGAATCACTGCATAGTATTTCTAAAGCCTTTGACACACTTTACTGTTGGCAGACGCTTGTATGAGCACTATGTTTTGATGTTGTATATGGCGGATTTCCTTTGCGACTTAAGTTTTATTTTCGTATTTTCTTCCTCTTGTTAACGTTTTGTTGCTGCAGTATTATCCTGCAGACGCGTAGACAGTAATATCCTTTGTTGGAGTAATGGTTATTACCAGTCAAAGTCACAAAAATTTAACTGAAAACTAAAACAATGAAACATTCCCAGAATTCTAAAAAAATCACGGGTTTTTCCCCGTTTTCTCTCGAATGAAAAAGTTCCCGGGTTTTTCCCGGATCTCCCGGTTGTCCCGGGTCGTATACATCCTGATTAATACATTCGCTCACGGAAGTTCAAGGTTTCTTCGATAATTGCTTCCTTGGTCCCATGAAGGGCCAAACGCATGGCCACTTCACTCCCGAAACTTGACACAATTGGATTTCTTTCTCTGAGGTTTTGTTAAAGACTGTGTGCATGTTACTCCACTACCAAAGTATTTAGCTGACCTGAAAAATTGAATCTACACTGCTGCAACAAGTGTAGGAAGAAACTGATTTACCAGTGTGGTGTCTGCTGCATCACAAATGCTAGTCACACTGAAATAAAATTACAAAACTTGATGCTGGTTGTTATAAAATGACACCTGTAGAGTGACAAAAAAAAGACACACCTACTTTTAAACTGACAAATGATATTTAGTTAACATTAAAATAAATAAAACTCCCAAGGGTTGTACATTCGTTTTTACTACACAAGAAAATACTGGCTCAAAGAGACAGTTGGTACTGTTTATTTCTAACAGGCGACTTAACATTTGTACATGGGCAAGGAGAGGGAAGAAGGTTGTGGCATCCGGCCTATTACGACAATGAACAGGAGGTTGAGCAGTCAGGACTTGTAAGTGGACATCCAGGCCTGCCGTTAAATGACAGAACAGGAAATTAGGTAAAATAAATAGTATATATTTCATTGTATGGTATACGAAGAGTGCACCTAAGGTCAGAAGTTACCACGTGTAGGCCAGTCTAGGAGGATACACAACTAAATAAGTGGGCAATGGATGGAGAGGCGGTTCATGTTAACTTATGTTGGTGGCCGATCATGGAACACAGAGCCAGAGGCTCTGCTCCCCACGGAATACTTCTGTTCTGCTCGAGGTCTGAATCGCAAGAGAGAGAGAGAGAGAAGCAACTGTGTTCTGCACTCCAGAATCCTCCAGTGCCCACACATGACCTGTATCCCACATATGATATTGACTAAAATCAATGGCATGTATTTGCTAGCAGTTTCACCACGGGGTTCAAGGCATCTCTTGTCAGCAGCTTTAACTGGACAGAACTGCCTCTGTTCTCAAACACAGGCAACTTGTGTCACGTAGGCACAACTGAAGTTGCTCTGGGAGAAAACTTGCAAAGATCTGACTGGAGCCTTTGAAATAAATGTTTTAAAACAATTCCCTAAAATATTCCTTGACTGGCTGCCACCCTGTACACATTATAAGTAATACTTTCGAGTTCATTCGATTCACAGATTTTGTTTTCATTGTTACCAAAGTCTAATACCTATCTTCATGTCTGTAAGTTATGCCAATTGTAACTAGTATTACTAAATCTTTTCCCATTTTATGAAAATCTTTCATGTGGGTGTTGTGTTTGTGAAATCCAAGAAATTGCACTTTGACATGAATTTCTCTCAAAGAAAATATTTCTTTATTCACTGAAAATTGTCTTAATCAGGAAGACAGTTGCTGATATAATATTTTACTGCTGACAAATATGACTGGATGGACAGCAAAAGAAATAAACCAAAGAGTAAAAAAGTCTAAAGCACTTTTCCAAACAATATCTCTGACATATCTGAAACTGCAAGTTACCAGTTTTGACTTATGGCAGTCAGACATAGATTTTCAATTCAAAATTATTGCTCTAAGAGCAATGAAGAGAAGCATGACAGAAATTAACAGAATCTATGGAAAATCAAGCTTGTCGGGGAAGAGATTGGATTAAAGAATTAAATCACATTGCAATGGAAATGAAATGGAGATGGGCAAGAGATGCAACCACACAAATTGATGGTAGGTGCACTAGGCAAGTTCCTTCCTGGATTCAGAGATACAAGAAAATTTCACAGTGTCATCCTAATGAAAAGTGCATAGATGACGTAAGAAACCATGCAGGAACCACAGGGGTGTGTGTAGCCAAATACAGCATTGCATGGAAAAGCATAGAAGTGACCCTTATCCAGCAGTGCGAAATCAAATTTCTGGTGACATTGCAATAAAATTAGTGTCTCATGAAATAGTGATAACAGGAATTAAGTTAAAAGTTCAAGTTCTGCATACTGGCCATAGGCTGGTCAATCGGACGAAATCAACCTCCAAGTCATCCTCCACCAACAGCTTCATCAGATGTGATATGGAGAGGCATTTGGTCAGCAAACTCCTCTCCTGATTGTCATAGTCTGGTTTCTTGACCTTGGAACCATTACAAATTGGTTGAGTAGCTACTGAGTTGACCTTATGAGGCTGAGTACACCCTGTACCAGTCCTCCCACCGAGGAAAAATTCCTGGCAGTACCAGGAATTGAATCAGATCCCTATGCATGGCAGTTAGCCATGCTGACCACTCAGCTACAGAGATGGACCAATAAAAGGAATTACTTTTTTACAAATAATTTTGAGTCATCACCAAAACAAATTAAAACTCACTCTTATTTTTACCCCAAGTGTAATAAACCCCAGGTTATAAACCATTGCTCTATTATAACGTACATGAAATGACATTACTGGCAAGTTTGCAATAAGAAACGAATGTTAACAAGGGCATAAAAGCACACAACACTGCATATTATCTGTACTCTGTAAGTGTATTTCCTTTAGAAAAAAATATACAAATTTATAAAAGACTTCTGATAACATATCAGTGTTGAAGAACTCTGCTAACAATTCAACATTCTAACAAGGCTGCTACAAACTGATTGCACCTGGCAGAATGTGGAAATGATATGATTCTTTAGTTTCTCCTGCTGTAATAGTAGAAGTGAATGATGGAAAAGGAGAGTAAAATTATCTGCTGAAATACATCGAAAAGTATTCTTATACTCTAAAATAAACATTTATATTATTTAAATTCTTATAAATATTTCTGTAATATCATATACACCATTTACATCACACAAAATCACAAATAGAAATTAATACAGAACTCAATACAAAAGTAAATGAAAAGCTACATAAATTGATATCATAGGTGCATTACCTCTCATTTACCTGACAGTCAGACTTATACAAAACATGGCATAGAGATTCATGGACTCTTATCAAGATATGTAACAATCAGTTACTAAGCTTCTTATTCAACAGATCACTGTACAGTATAACACTGCAGAACTCAAACTGTGTGACGCTCTACACATGCCTGTACACAATTCCAGTTTGTACAAGCTTAGTAGATCTATCGTGTATCACCAATTACAGTTTTACCCAAACAATTGATGTTACATTTCAGCTCTAAGTGGTTTTAACCTCCTCTTCCTGTCTTCAGCACGTTTTTGTTGCATCCTTTGTGTATCAGGCACCTGAAGAAAGGGGCCTTGGTTGCCAAAACTGATCACTGTATAAATCTCTATCTATTACAATCTTCACTTTTGTGACTAAAGCATGTCTAAACTAAATGTTCCAGATTTTTATCCTTTGATATGTGGCCCTGTTTAAAAATTCAATATCAACTTCTTTTAACAGCAAGCAATTCAGACTTTTTAAACCAAAGATTGTCTTTTTGGAGAATACACCATGAAACATACCACGTGAAGACATGTCAACAATATATTTTATTCACTGTATTGCTCATAATGGGCTATGGCTGCTTGGTGGATGAAGTATAGCTTAAGCTAGCTTTTCAATCTGATCTCTGTCAAAAACTGTATAGCATCCCTTCCAGCACAACCAAGAAAAAGTTTATAGGTTCAGATGCTTCTTTGTCCTTAGGTATGCAGTACAGTTTCAGACATTCTCAAGTTTCATCCTTCATACAAATGTTTAATTAGAACACAAGCAAAACAGAAATTTTCACAATTGTGAAAAAAAGACAGAAAGAAGGTAAAATACAGAATATGCAGATTATTGCTAAATAATATCTCAAAAAACAATTTTCATCTCTGTGAGGGCATCATCTCTTACAACATTTGTATCCTTCCTTATGTGTAGTGAAATATGAAAACTAGTTCCTCTGTATCTTTGCCTCCCATTTTATCATGTATCTGACAGAATATTTCACTAATATACAAGTAAAATGATGGTCATCATGTTGTAAATATTAATTTTTTTCGTGTTCTTTGTACTATTTGAACAGAGAAACGCTTCTGTAATGAAAGGCATATTTCATTTTTCTCTCCCTCCCTCTATAAATTTCATTACCGCAGGACTAGGGTGCCAAGATAAAGAATGCTGCAGACAGACTGACATATCCACAGATTCAAGGTTGTTAATGGATGACATATTTTACTTCTGGTTAAGTGTTTGCTGTGTTCATCATACCTAAAATATTAGCAAGGGAGCGTGTGCAGAGTTTGAAATGGAAGAAGAGAGGCTGTGGGAGATTGAAGTAATGAGACAATCTGCAATGTATCCCTGGGTGGAGCAACTGAAAGAGGACTGCCCACAAAATATGTATCTAGATGATGAACCTGTTTCAAGATTTCAACTGAGATACAGCCCTAACAAAACAAAAATCTCGCATTACATTTCACCAAAGTGCAAGATTATATTACAACACTAATAACTGCAAAAAGAGAATTTCATTGAGAAAACAGAACAATTACCCTCTGAAAAAGATATTGTCTGCAGTTTCACAATCATCATTACTCGTGACAAGTGTTTGTCATTTCTTAAGTCACTTTACTTATTTGCTATCAATGCCACACATTTGAATAATAATAATAATGATGACGCACTAAAGTGCGTCTATAAACAATCCAGCTATGTAACTGGAAATTTTATCTCCTTGTAAAGAAATTAATACAGTCGAAAGCTGAGTAGAAAGACGAATGCTTTTCCCATGTTACTTCACCCTATATTCACAAGAGATCGTATAATATGAAGGATTCAGCAATGTTTCATTTTAAACAGTGCTCCCTTACTTGTGGGTTTTAAGGTTAGAAACATTCTGAAAATTACCTCATAACATATTAATTCAAATCTAGCCCCAACTGGACAGGAATCAACAGTGACAGTGAAAACTGGCAATGTGATCCTTCTTTTGCAGGATTCAGAGAAGTTAATGAAACCTGAATCAAGACACCTAAGACAGGTATTTAATATAATTATAAAAACAACTTTTGGTCAACCAGCTAAACTGCATTTTATATCTGAAACCCTAACTGTTGCCTTTTCTGTTGTGTGCTGCCTCAATGATGGCACAATCTTTCATCTTGATACATTTGGTTTTTCAGTCCGTTGTCCCTCCCCCCGATCTTAATTTACTCAACTCGTCCATCAACTTTCATTTTATTCCCAATCCAATCCAATCTTAACTTTCAGTACCTTTTCTTCCTGAAGCTACAAGAAAAGAAAAAAATATATATAAATTGAAGAAACGAAGGAAATAAGAACTTGAATATTAGAATAAAGGAATTCTATGAGAAAACAACTTCCAGCGCACATTCAAGAGAATAAAAGGTGAGTATGTCACTAAATGTTGATTCATGATTAAAGATTGTCATTGCCGAGATTTGCACAAATTCTTCCACTGCAACGCAAGCCTGATGTTTTGCTGAATTTCACACAGAATCTATTTCTATTACTTTGTTAAAATTGCTTCTTCATCCAAGATCCCATAACTGGTTCAGCCTCCTAATACTTTCAGGTGTCAATTTCAAACTTTCTGGGATAAATGCAGAACTTTGTTTCGCAAAAACATATGAGAACCTGTAAAGACAGAGGAAAGGTTAAAAACTGCAAAATGATTTACAAACTGAAACTGTTTCCTCAGTAACAAATACAAACGTTAAAACAACAATTTAAATAATGATATTACAATTTAAATAATGATATAGCACTTCAAATACTTGACATATTATAAAGGGCATATTTCTTCAGTACAAAATTCCTAATTTTTTTTTACCACAAAAACTGTTAGTTGTGTTACCTTGCACTTTAAATCCATATGTGAAGAAGATTTCAAGTTTATATCCATTTGACTTGTTCCTCAGGAGGGCGTGGCTGCCCTGTACTGCGAACAGCATCAAGCTCCAAGTATGGAATAATACCAACATAAGGTCTGTGGGCATGGAGTGAGTCTAAACTTGGGTAATACTGTCGATAGCAAAGGTATGATATTGACAGACCCAAGAGAGAGCCACACAACACATCTGTAAAAAAAATAAAGAAAAATAAAACACAGTTAACTCCAGATACTTCCTTATATTGTACCAGTTTAGAAACATAAACCTACAAATAATCATAAATAGCTGTATTTTACTAACAAGGGAACCTCCCCATCGCACTCCCCTCAGATTTAGTTATAAGTTGGCACAGTGGATAGGCCTTGAAAAACTGAATACAGATCAATTGAGAAAACAGGAAGAAGTTGTGTGGAACTATGAAAAAACTAAGCAAAATATACAAACTGAGTAGTCCACGCGAAGACAGGCAACATCAAGCATGATCTGAGCTCAGGAGCGCCGTGGTCCCATGGTTAGCGTGAGCAGCTGCGGAACGAGAGGTTCTTGCTTCAAGTCTTCATTCGAGCGTAAAATTTTATTTTTTATTTTCAGACAATTATCAAAGTTCAGGCACTCACACATAATCAACTTCGCTCTCCAAAATTCCAGGACATGTTCAGATTTGCTTGGACATATGCAGGATTTGACAGTCTACACACAGAAAAATTTGAAAACGTTAAAAAAATATGTTTTGACAGAGCATAGGGAAAAGTGGGCGACTGTGAAACTGTTGGATTCATTTGTTGCAGATTATGTGACAAACTCTTATGTTTTCATCACCTTTTTGGGAGTAATTCTCACATCCACAAGAAAACCTAAATCGGGCAATGTAGAAGAATCTTTTTACCCATTCGCCAAGTGTACAAGTTAGGTTGGTCGACAACATATTCCTGTCATGTGACGCACATACCCTCACTAGTATCGTATAGAATATATCAGACGTGTTTTCCTGTGGAGGAATCGGTTGACCTATGACCTTGCGATCAAATGTTTTCGGTTCCCATTGGAGAGGCACGTCCTTTCGTCTACTAATCGCACGGTTTTGCGGTGCGGTCACAAAACACAGACACTAAACTTATTACAGTGAACAGAGACGTCAATGTATGAATGGACAGATCATAACTTTGCGAAAATAAAGAAAAACTTTTCACTTGAGGGGAGACTTGAACAAGGACCTCTCGTTCCGCAGCTGCTCACGCTAACCACGGGACCACGGCGCTCCTGAGTTCAGATTATCCCTGATGTTGCCTATCTACGCATGGACTACTCAGTTTGTATATTTTGCTTATTTTTTTCATAGTTCCACACAACTTCTTCCAGTTTTCTCAATTGATCTGTGTTCAGTTTTTCAAGGCCTATCCACTGTGCCAACTTATAACTAAATCTGAGGGGGGGGGGGGGGGGGGGAGGGTGCAATGGGGAGGTTCCCTTGTAAGCACTTGCAGTAAAACCAAAAATTTTTCTCAAAATTATAAACGTATACAGGGTTATTCTAAATGATGGCAAAATTTTGTATTTATTCCAGTACAAATCCAAAAATGAACAAGCTTTACACCAATGAAAAGAGGAAGTTTTGAAGTTTTTTTCCCTTAATGTTTGATATCCATTTAATAAATTTGATAATTTGTAATTAATTAGTTTTTTATAATTATTTAATAATTAGAAATGTGATAAGTGTTATAAATGTTCAATGTGGCCACCATTGGCTGCACAGCAAACATCGACGCAGTAACCAAACTCGTCCCACACATGCGAAAGCGTATATGCTGTTACTGAGTGGACGGCAGCAGTGATCTGTTTCCACATATCGTTCAGAGTGATTGATAGCAGTGAGATGTAAACAACTTCTTTCACATAACCCCATAAGAAATAGTCGCAGGGTGTCAGATCAAGGGATCTTGCTGGTCAGAAGTGCACAGCCAGGTCCTCACGTCCCCTGCAACCAACCCAGCGCTGAGGAAAGGAGTCATTCAAAAAGCCTGATGCATCATGGTGCAATGGGGTGGAGCTACACCTCGTTGGAAAATGAAGTCCTGGGAATCTTCCATAACTTCATGGAACAGCCATTGTTCCAACATGCCCAGGTATGTGATTAGCTTTACAGATCTTTCCGCAAAGAAAAATGGTCCATAAACCTTTGTACAGGATATGGCACAGAACACGCTGCTCTTCGGTGAGTCTCCTTTGTGTTGCAATGGTGACTGTGGTTGGTTGGTTTGTGGGATTAAAGGGACCAGACTGCTACGGTCATCGGTCCCTTTTTCCAAAAACTAAAAACACCCACAGAGAACAAAAAAACAAAGAACAGAAAAGAGGGCAGACGACACGGGACAAGAAAGACACAGACACAGATGAGACAAAACGAATTAAAATCACACAGTGTGACGGTGGTTGGCCGACCATAGAGAAAAAAAGAAAAAGCCAAGCATCGAGAAATATATTAAAAACTCAGTCTAAAACCATAGGCCAAAGGCCAGAATCAACACTAAATAAAGATAAACACTTAGAGCAAATGATAAAAGGCACCTGACCGAATAAAACGCAAAATTAAACCTGCCACAGCAGAGTCATCAGTTACAAGGGCAGGGAGCGTATCAGGCAGCGCAAACGTCTGCCGGAGCATAGTTAAAAGTGGACAGACCAACAAAATGTGGACCACCGTCAAAGCCGACCCGCATTGACAGAGAGGTGGGTCCTCATGCCGCAGTAAATGGCTGTGTGTCAAGCGGGTGTGACCAATGCGGAGCCGGCAAAGGACTACTGAGTCCTTGACGGCACGGAGTTTGTTAGGGGTGGTCAGACCACGCCATTCAGCGTCCCATAGCGCGAAAACTTTGCGGTGTAAGACCGCTCGCAAATCAGTCTCCGGGAGGCCAATGTCCAGGGTTGGTTCACCGGTGGCCTGTTTGGCCAGGCGGTCAACATGTTCATTGCCCGGGATACCGACATGACCAGGGGTCCACACAAAGACCACAGAGCGGCCGCAACGGGCAAGAGTATGCAGGGACTCCTGTATAGCCATCACCAGATGAGAGCGAGGGAAACACTGGTCGATAGCTCATAAACTGCTCAGGGAGTCGCTACAGATAACGAAGGACTCACCTGAGCAGGAGCAGATATACTCTAGGGCACGAACGATGGCGACCAGCTCAGCAGTAAAAACGCTGCAGCCAGCCGGCAAGGATAGTTGTTCGTAATGGTCCCCTAGAGTTAGAGTATAACCGACCCAACCAGCAACCATCAAACCGTCAGTGTATACAATGCCAGAGCCCTGATACGTGGCTAGGATGGAATAAAAGCGGCGGCGGAAGGCCTCCGGAGGGACTGAGTCCTTTGGACCGTATGCCAATTCAAGCCGAAGGCAAGGGCGAGGAACACACCACGGGGGTGTACGCAAAGGGGCTCGGAAAGGAGGTGGAACAGGGAAAATCCCAAGAATGGAGAGAAGCTCTTTGACGCGGACCGCGATCGTACAACATGACCGGAGCCAACGTTCTGGCAGGTGGACGACCGATTGCGGGAACAGAAGACAATAATTTGGATGCCCGGGCAAGCTAAAAACATGGGCAGCATAAGCGGCCATTAAACGGTGGCGCCATTACTGCAATGGAGGGACACCTGCCTCAGCAAGTAAGCTGTTCACAGGGCTGGTCCGGAAAGCACCAGTGACAAGGTGTATCCCGCTGTGAAGGATTGGGTCCAGCACCCGCAACGCCGAAGGGGATGCTGAACCATAAGCCAGGCTTCCATAATCCAGACGAGACTGGATTAACGCCTGGTAGAGCCGTAAGAGGGTAGATTGGTCGGCACCCCAGCTGGTGTGGCTCAAGCATTGCAGAGCATTCAGATGCCGCCAACACATCTGCTTAAGCTTCCGAATATGAGGCAGCCAAGTCAACCGGGCATCAAAAACCACACCCAAAAATCTATGGGACTCCACCACAGCAAGAAGTTCACCGTCAAGATAAAGCCGTGGCTCTGGGTGAACAGTGCATCACCGGCAGAAATGCAGAACGCAGGTCTTGGCTGCCGAAAACTGGAAGCCATGCGCTACAGCCCAAGACTGCGCCTTGCGGATAGCACCCTGCAGCTGACATTCAGCAGCTGCAATGCCAATAGAGCTATAGTAAAGGCAGAAGTCGTCAGCATACAAGGACGCTGAGACAGACGTTCCCACCGCCGCAGCGAGCACGTTAATTGCTATTAACAGGCAGACACTTAAAACAGATCACTGTGGCATCCCATTCTCCTGAACTCGGGAGGTACTAATAGAGGCCGCGACTTGCACGTGGAAGGTACGATGTGACAGAAAACTGCATATGAAAATCGGCAGCGGACCCCGAAGACCCCAATCATGAAGTGTAGAGAGGATGTGAGGCGCCACGTAGTATCGTACGCCTTCCGAATGTCAAAGAAGACAGTGACGAGGTGCTGACGGCGGGCAAAGTCCGTGCGGATGGCGGACTCCAGGCTCACCAGATTGTCGGTGGCAGAACGGCCTTTTAGGAACCCACCCTGATACGGAGCCAGGAGGCCCCGAGACTCTAGTACCCATCTCAATCGCCGGCTCACCATCCGTTCGAGCAGCTTGCAAAGAACGTTGGTGAGGCTAATGAGGCGGTAGCTGTCCACCTCCAAAGGGTTCTTTCCAGGTTTCAAAACGGGGGTGACAATGCTTTCCCGCCATTGCAACGGAAACACATCCTCGACCCAAATACGGTTGTAAAGGTCAAGGAGGCGTCGCTTGCAGTCCACTGAAAGGTGTTTCAGCATCTGACAGTGGATGCGATCTGGCCCAGGAGCGGTATCAGGGCAAGCGGCTAGGGCACTGTGAAATTCCCACTCACATTGTAGGTTTCAGGGTGAAGGGTGCGAAAAGAAAGGTTCCGATGTTCCATCTGCTCTTTAATGGAGCGGAAGGCCAGTGGGTAATTCGCAGAAGCAGAACTCAGAGCAAAATGCTCTGCCAAGCAGTTGGCAATGACGTCGGAGTCAGTACAAACTGCTCCATTCAGTGAGAGCGCAGGGACGCTGACAGGGGTCTGATAGCCACAGAGGCGTCGAATCTTGGCCCAGACCTGTGATGGAGAGACATGGAGGCCAATGGTGGACACATACCGTTCCCAGCACTCCTGCTTGTGTTGGCGAATGATGCGGCGGGCCCGCGCACGGAGCCGTTTAAAGGTGACGAGGTTTTCTAAAGATGAATACCACGTGTGACGCTGGAGCGCCCACCAGCAATCTTTAATCGCCTCAGCAATCTCAGGCGACCACCAAGGCACAGTCCGCCGCCGAGGGCAGTAACGATGCTGGTGGTGACCGAGTGCACCACCGCATCAATGGTGTCATTAGAAAGAGGCTCAATAGCGGCAATGGAGGAGAGCAAATCCCAGTCAGCCTTATTCATAGCCCATCTGCAAGAGCGCCCAGAAGAGTGACACTGTGGCAGTGACAGAAAGATCGGAAAGTGGTCACTACCACACAGGTCGTCATGCTCACTCCATTGGACAGAAGGTAAGAGGCTAGGGCTGCAGATCGAAAGGTCAATGGCGGAGTATGTGTCATGCGCCACACTGAAATGTGTGAAGGCACCATCGTTTAAAAGGGAGAGGTCGAGCAGTGCCAATACATTCTCAATGATGGCACCTTGACCTGTTGCCACTGACCCACCCCACAGAGGGCTATGGGTGTTGAAGTCGCCCAGTAAAAAGAAAGGTGGCGGCAATTGGGCGATCAGCGCAGACAGGACGTGCTGTGGGATATCACCATCCGGTGGAAGATACAGACTGCAGACAGTAACAGCCTGTGGCATTCATACCCGAACATCGACAGCCTCTAAAGGTGTTTGTAGAGGGACAGACTCACTGTGAAGAGAGTGAAGGACATAAATGCAGACGCCACCAGACACCCTTTCATAAGCTGCCCGGTTCTTATAATAACCCCGATAGCCACGGAGGGCAGGGGTTCGCATTGCTGGAAACCAAGTTTCCTGAAGAGCAATGCAGAAGAAAGGGTGAAGGCTGATAAGTTGTTGGAGCTCAGCTAGATGATGGAAGAAACCTCTGCAGTTCCACTGGAGGATGACATTGTCCATGACTCAGAAAGGCGTGAAAGGACTGGGAAGGCAGATTACGCCGCTGGGTCACCTGCTGCCTCTGACTGAGCACCTGTGCCAGTGCTATCCATGGTGTCTGAGGGACCGACGAGATCGAGGTCCTCAGCGGACGCCAGAATCTCCACCTCGTCCTCAGACGCAGAGCTGGAAGGTTGCGGTGGGTTGGGTGCCACCGCAAGTTTCTTAGGCTTAGAGCTCTTCTTCTTGGATTTCTCGTGCTGCTCCTTGGGTTTCACTGGCTGGGAGGGCTTCACCAATTCAGTCTCCGGGACGGAGGAGGATCGCGAAGCCCTACGACCAGCTGATTGTGGGCACTTACGCCACTGTCGGTCGTCAGCCTTCCCGCTTGTGGAAACCTGGGAAGGGAGGGACCCAAGGGACCCCTTGCGAGCGTGAGAAGTCGAAGAAGTTGGACACTTCTGCGGCTTAGAAGCGGGGACGGATGTCCCCGATGTGTGGGGGGATGTTGCTCCCGAGGTAGGTGGCGCAGGAGCAACAGGGGGGATAAGGCTCCCATTGGCAAGGGGGCATGTGGAGTTGTATGGCTCTGTGATTGGGCTGGAATATGCTGAACTGATGGGGCTAACACGGATGTCATTGCAGCAGCATAAGAGGAAATCATTCGTACCAGATGAAGTCGTTCATATTTCCGCTTGGCCTCAGTATAGGTCAGTCGGTCCAGGGTCTTATATTCCATGATTTTGCGCTCTTTCTGTAAGATCCTGCAGTCTGGTGAGCAAGGTGAATGGTGCTCTCCGCATCTGACACAGATGGGAGGCAGGGCACATGGAGTATCGGGATGTGATGGGCGTCCGCAATCTTGACATGTGAGGCTGGAAGTGCAGCGGGAAGACATGTGGCCGAACTTCCAGCACTTAAAGCACCGCATCGGGGGAGGGATATAGGGCTTGACGTCACATCAGTAGACCATCACCTTGACCTTCTCCGGTAATGTATAACCCTTGAAGGCCAAGATGAAGGCACCGGTTGCTACCCGATTGTCCCTCGGACCCCGATGAACGCGCCGGACGAATTGGACACCTTGATGCTCTAAGTTGGCGTGCAGCTCGTCATGAGACTGCAAAAGTAGGTCCCTATGGAAAATAATACCCTGGACCATATTTAAACTCTTATGTGGTGTCACAAGCAAGTAACCAGCGTGATTGCGCAGAGGATGCCGTTTTTATCAAAACTGACCCAGAGCGCATTTTGGACAAGCCCTCCACCTCCCCAAACTTGTCCTCTAAATGCTCTACAAAGAGCTGAGGCTTCACGAATACAAAGGATTCTCCATCAGCTCTGGTACAGATGAGATACCCGGGCGAATACGTCTCACTTTCATTCATTGCCTTTCGTTCCTCCCATGGTGTGGCCAGGGAGGGGAACGATTTGCGGTCATAAACGTTAGCTTTAAAATGAGCCCTCGAACGCTTAGAGACTGCTGGTGGCTGGCCACCAACAATAGAAGATGTGCCACGCTTCACTGCGTGTCATCCACCCTGATGCCACCTACTCCGACCAAGGGCCCTCCCCATGGGCGCCACCCAGCCACAGCAAGGGCCACCTGCAGGATGGCCATTGCCGGGAGTTCTGACGCCCCAGGGAGATGGGCATCTACTCCTTGGCATACATGGGGAGTAAATGGCGCAGGCATCAGCAGAGCGATCCCTGTGTTGTCAGGGGGCTACAACCAACAGGGTACATGGCGGCCCCACCACAACGGACTGGCTACCGTGCTGGATATTAGGTGCAATAAAGTCTATGGTAGTCACCTCCACAAAAAGCAACACTGCGCAGTGCATAATGGAATTGCACCCAGGAATGCATTCTCGCCCAAGAGATGGAGAATGAGCGGGACAGCAATGAGACGACAGTAAAGCTGGCCCGAGGTCTCAATGCACGATGGACAAAATGCACCAGGTAAGGCACCCTTCCCCAATCGGCTCGCTCTTCGGAAGAATTTTGAGACATGGAGGTCAAACCTGACAGGGGACCATCACACAAGGCCGAAACGTTTGAGACTCCTTTTAGTCGCCTTTTACGACAGGCAGGAATACCGAGGGGCTATTCTTACCCCCGAACCCGCAGGGGGGGGGGGGGGGGGGGGGCAATGGTGACTGTGGATTTTTCCAAATCCCAAATGCGAACATTGTGTCTGTTGACTTTTCCACTAAAGTGGAACGTCACTTCATCGCTAAAAATTGCACACTGTAGAAATGCGTCATCCTCCATCTTTACTCGCACATTACCATAAAATGCAATACGCTCCTCTTTGTCAGTGGGGTTGAGAGCCTGCGCAAGTTATAATCGGTAGGGCTTGTACAGCAAATGCCATTCAGAATTTTCCATACTGTTGGCTGGGGTCTTCCAAGTTCTCGCCTGGCTCTATTGGTAGACATACTGGGACTACGCACAAAACTTTCTTGAATCCGTCAGACATCATCCTCTGACCCACACAGTCAGCCTGTGCTAGTTTCCTTTGCACACAATCCCAGTCTGTTTAAATTGCTTAAACCAACAGCTAATTACTTTGTGAGTTGGCAGTTGAATACCAAATTTGGTACAAAATGCCTACTGCACTGAAATTTGCAACTCACTTTTCACGAACTCAAGAACGCAGAAAACCCTGAAGAAGTAAAATTGCTACAAAAAGGAAAGGATCTGAAATGAAAAATCTAAAAAATACAAGACAGAAATGCAAGTTAAAGACGTGTCAAATATAAAAAAACAGGTTAAGCTAACAAATTGTATTGCAACAAGGACAACAGATTTTGCCATTGAAGATAGAAAAGATAAAGAAAAAGTATATAAAGAAAGCAGTGATAACGTAGATAATCTTAGGAATATGGCAGGTGATTAAATATTTAATGATCAAGAACTGCTTCATTTTGCAAGAAATTAACTGTATGCAGGTGACCGTATTTTAGTAACATTTTTTTAAATAAACGGAACTAATGAATAGTATGTGAAAATTTTTTCAGCGAAGATGACTGCAGGAATGAGTACAAGGTGCAATTTCATGTTTTATCAGAAATTCCCATACATTCATAGCCATTTTACGTCAAGCTTATAATGTGAATGAGAAGAACACCCCTCTCCAATTACCAGAAGCAGCACTTACTTTAGCTGCTACTAGTATATTTAAACAATTGTGTTTTCCTGTGGATTTTTGTATTTATAATGTGAAGTAGCATATTAAACCCTTGTTTAAGTAAAAATCAATTATCTATCATAAATACTTATCCATGTTAATGACAATACAATGACAGAAAAAAACACAACACCAAGTAATGGTTGTGTGACAAACAAAGTTGGTAGGCATGTTTCTGAAAGATTCTGTCTCTCCATATTTTATGCCAGACACATAAGAGTGGCACTGATGGTACTACTATGGAAGTAAATCAGATCTGCTTTAAATAAGTGCTGTAATGGTAGTGAGTATTAGTTACATTTGAGATTGGAGATGGTGAGTTGATGTTAGTCAAGAATGCCTTTAAGGTGACAAAGGCATCATTATCAACAAATGGTTCAAATGGCTCTGAGCACTATGGGACTTAACTTCTGAGGTCATCAGTCCCCTAGAACTTAGAACTACTTAAACCTAACTAACCTAATGACATCACACACATCCATGCCCGAGGCAGGATTCGAACCTGCAACTGTAGCAGTCGTGCGGTTCCAGACTGTAGCGCCTAGAATAGCTCGGCCACTCCGGCCGGCTCATTATCAACACCTCACCGAGTTTCAATGAGGTCGTGTAATAGGGCTATGAGAAGCTGGCTATTCCTTCTGCTATACTGCAGAAAGACTTGGCAGGAATGTAGCCACTGTACACGATTTCTGACAGTGGTGATCATAGGAATATACAGCCACAAAAAGACTGGGCACCAGACAGCCGCGTGGCACTACCGAGAGTATTCGGCGTATGGCTCTGACGCATCATACTGCATCTGCGGCAGCAATTTGAGCAGCAGTTGGCACCCTGGTCACACAACAGACTGTTAAAAGTCTGTTACTTCAACAACAGCTCTGAACCAGATGCCCTACAGCACACATTCCACTGACCCCAAATCACAGTGATCCGTAAATTCAGTGGTGAAAAGCAAGAACTCATTGGAGAGCACAGTGAAGGTCTGCTGTGATTTCTGATGAAAGCAGGTTCTGCCTTGGTGCCAGTGATGGCCATAGGTTGTAAAGGAGGCGGCCAGTTGAGGGCCTGCAACCAACCTGCCAGTGTGCAATACAGGAACATTCTCGTGGTATGCAAACCGACTACAAATTTGTATGTCAATCCGGTGATTTGACCTCTTGTGCTGCCATTCATGAACAGCATTCCAGTGTGTGTTTTCGCCCACATACCACTATTGTAACCCAACATGCTCTACAGAGTGTCGACATGTTGCCTTGGACTGCATGACCACCAGATGTCTCCAATCGAGCAGGTATAAGACATCATCGGATGACAACTCCTCCAGTATAATCCACAAATGGCATTAGCTGCCCCTGTATTGACCTACCAAGTGTAACAGGCATGGAACTCCATCCCACAAACTGACATCTGGCACCAATACAACGCAATGCATGCATGTTAGCATGCTTGCATTCAACATTCTGATGGTTATATTGGTTATTAATGTACCAGCATTTCACATTCGCAACCACTTATCTCGTGCTTACATTAACCTGTGATCATGCAATGTTAATCACTCAAATATGTTATCTAGACAAATGTATTCTGGAAATTTCATTACTCTATATTAATTATTTTTTGGTATTGTGATTTTTTTCCTCATCACTGTATATTATGGTAGTTTACTACAAATAAAACATTCTGTAATATTTATTTCTGTTTGTTCTTGCATTTTGTAAGTGATTCCAAGTACATTATGCATGCTTCAAGATAAAAGATACAAGATGATGTGACTGAGGATTCAACAGTGTCATGTAAGATTCCTTACTAGTGTGCAGTTAAAAAAAAATTCAAAACTATTTAAGAAATAATAATGTTTTATTTACAGTTTTCTAATTATTTTTGAGTGTATCAAATCAACTGCCTTAACTACAACCATTTATATGTAGACCAATGCAACAGGAATTGAAAATTGAGATTTTATGGAGATTTTGCAGCTTTTTGTCCCCAACAACCAAATAAATCACAGTAGCTGTCCATTTAAAACACGACAAAGATCCTATGTGTACATTACAAAAGCTGCAAACTGGACATTCTAGAGGACCAACAAATCTTCATACACAAAATAACGCAAGCACAGCATTTGCTTAGTGAAATAAAATACACTGAAGTTCTCAATACTTCCAGCAAACTTCCGTTTCAAGAATCCTACCCACTGCAAGCTCCTATTTCATCATCTTTTATTACTTCAAAAATCAATTCATCTCTCTCTCTCTCTCTCTCTCTCTCTCTCTCTCTCTCTCTCTCTCTCTCTAAACAGGATCATAAAGTGATAGTGGGAGAGGCTCAGAATAGTCTTGGTAGTGATTGGGCATATGATAAAGGTGGTGATTTGGGCAGGACTACTAGTCAAACTTGGGCCACTGATGATCAATGTGTACAGCTGTTCCAGCATTACAATCAACCCCATCTTGACAGTGTTGTGAGGTGAGTTCATATGGGACCTGATAGGGTGCTGATGACTGTTGACAAGGCACACATTTTGGTGATGATAGTCAGGCTATACTGGACACTAGTCTGGGAAGGGGTGGTCAGTGATGCTAATAAGTGACAACACAGCAGGTGGACCTGTCTTGTTCAGGCCAAATTTCAGTGATAATGTGCAGATGAGCTAGACATTTTTTAGGGCAAAATCAGGTACAACACATCCCTGCTTGAGGACATTAAAAATGGAAGTTTGTTCATTAAATGAGAAATGCAGATCATGAGGTGCTGCAAGCTTATTTTATCAAAATATTACATGAATTAAAGGTAAAATATGTGAATTGCTAATAGATATTAACTCGTTACTTATTTGTATACCAGAACATCATTTACGTGGTGAAGAAATATAAAGCCTTTCTTTGGAGAGGTACATCTTATTTGATTTCCATGCTAGCAGTCCACTGCGGAAGGGAGGGATGGCCATTTATCCCGAGTGGAATGTTTTATTCAAAAGAGTTGACATATCAAAACACTGTAAAGAGCAAATATTTGAATAGTATGCAGAAGAGTTTAACTTTCAAACAAAAAACCCTTTAATTATCGGCCTCAGAGGATCCTCCAGTTCTGACTTCAGGGTTTCCCTCTCCAAACTTGCCTCTGTTAGAAACATACAAAGTTGATTACAGTAATTGCAGGAGGAGCTGCCTTAAGTTGCATAGGAAGTTTAATCTATTTTGGCCTAGCTTACAGGGTCACTGTAGGACCCCCTTAGTATCAGTTAATGTTTTGAAATTCGCCATCCGAAACTAGTCATCAACAAATAAATAAAACTTCCTATGTAACTTAAGATTGTTCCTCTAACAGTTATTGTGACCACATAAAAGTTGCAGACTTGTCACAACCCCAGCATGCTGGAGATACAAACCTGAAGTTGATTTTGTGTGGGGATTTCAATATAAACTTTCTTACTGATTTCCCAGAGAAAAAAATGTTAATGGATTTACTTGAACCTTACAAACTGGCACAGACAGTATACCACCAACTAGAGTTCAGGGACAGTAGAATGAACACAAACAATATCTTTACAAATTGTTCTCTAGTTGAAGAACACAGTGTGAGAAAAATTAGTAATGGAATGTCAGATCATGATGCGCAGGCAGTAATACTGACAGGAATGAAGGCAGAATCATATTCCAAATAAGTGAATCTCACTTGCAAGAGATCTCACATGCAACACAAACACTTAAAACCAATCTCGAAGGGGAACTTGGCAAGAGGTATACAACACAGGCAACTTGAATGAGAAACATTTCTTACTTTCTTTGTTAGCTCTTTGCTATTGAAACCTTGCAGGCAGATATGTAGTAAAGAGCCCCATAATGGAATTTCACTACTGACAACACTACAAAGTAATGTGGAGTATCATCAGACAGGTTAAAATAATGCACTCCACCAAAATAATAGAAAGCTCTCAGAACAAAATTAAATATATATTTTTTCAACTGTGGAAAAAGGCATCAGGACAGAAATTGGGTGTTTAACATATACCTTTCTTATGCAAGAATGAAACTGTTAGAGATCCAGCAGAGTTGCGCAAAATAATTAATGAACACTGTGTCAATAGTACATCGGTTAAATCAAAATTTTATTGGTACAGGTAAATACGTAGAACTCCTGAAAGCTGGTGTTCTGAGTCAACTACATCACAAGCAGCTACACGAAACAAGCAAAGATGAGGCTGAATCAATTATTAGATTAGGAGATGGTAAAATTTCAAGTAGTATTATGAAAATCACTGTAACATAACTTAATTCTATAGTCAGTTACTTACCTGTGCATTGTGTCTTTCAGGTATGGTCAATTTCCTAACAGACTGAAATAATCTTTGGTGAAACCACTTTATAAAAACAGTAAAAGAGAGAACATAGACAACTACTGATTAATACCTTAGTTTCAGGAAAGCAGTATCCACAGAAAATAAAATTTATTATTTTGTGTGCGACACACTGTCAGGGCTAAAATGATAGGTTGAGGCTACTCTGTATTTTTTATTTTAACAAAAGCATTTGACTGCACAAATTATGTGTTACTTTTCAAAAGCTGAAACTTTATATGATTAGCAAAAAAGTTTAACAATGGTTCAACTCATATGTGGAAAGCAAGAAGCAGAACTTTGTCCCTCAGTGAAAAAAAATTGGAAGATGTTTCAATCTGACTGGGGTCACATAAAGTGGGGGAATGAGGAATTTGGTGGGGGGGGGAGTGCCATAGGGTTCTAGCCTGGGTAGATCACTTTTCTTGGTAGATATCAACAATCTTTCGTTAAACAGGATTGGTGAATCAAAAATTTCTCTCTTTGTGGTCGACAGGTAAAAAACATAGAATGTAATATAAACGATGTAGCTACTAGGTTGGTCAGTAAAATCAGATCAGAATGCAGCTTTCAGATAACAGATTAATTCTTAACTACAACAAATCTAATGGATACAGTTTCTATCACAAAACTCTTATAAAAGAGAATTTTTTTCCTCCAAAGGTGGTCAGTCAGTGAAGTTGACCATTTCAAGCACAGAGGACTGAAGGTAGATGTAAGAAACTAAATGCAGCTATCTTCACTATAACAATGACATCCACTATCTTTGACACTGAAATATGAAGGTTGTTTACTTTTTTAAGTTTCACTCTCTTACCTCATATGGCCTTTTATTTTAGGGGAACTTTGTCTACTCACACTGTGGTGGTGGTGGGGAGATAGATGGTCAGAAACTGAAAGATATAGAAAATACAGAAAACAGAAAAGGAGTTAAGAAAGGTAGCCAGTATACACCCTCTGCCTATGCCCATTTATTCTAACTGATAACTTGGCGATAGTCATAACAATGCAAAAGACCAAACAGCCTCCACATTTACCACATACAATGCACTTAGTTTCCCACTCTTACTAACTCATACATGATATTTGTCAGTGATCTCTGTCTTGCATATTACCCTATCTCCCACCTTTAAACTCTCAGGTTTTCAAATCTCTTCCGGTGCATTTCGCAGCAACCAGTCTTTCATTCTCATCCTGTCCATAAGTCTCCCCTGACCCACGGCTCTGGAAGACTTTTCCGAACTCTCCCCATTTCCTGAACCTCACCAGTCCTTTCCCTTCACCTCTTCACCTTCTCCTTTCAACCCTCCTGCCAGGAGGAGCCATTGGCTCTTAAAGTTTGCAAATTTCAATATATTTATTTGTGTTTTCTCTTGCCACCGTACAGTGTGGATTAGGATCACATGGTCTACAAACTACTGAATTCAATTCACAGCCTTTAAATTTACATTCTCTATTGCAGGCAGTGAAAATTTCACTATTTTTGCTAATGAGCAGCTCTGTATATCATAGTAATTACTTGGCAGAACTACTTAAAGCTTAAACCCCACTGACCATGAAATTAATCAAATCTGAGTACTCCTGAATTAAAAATTGAGACCAAAAAGCATCAATAATGTTAGCAATGGTAATTAAAATCTTTGCGTCTGTGAAAGATTCATCAAAAGTAAAAGAACAGGAACCATAAGTGTAATAAGTAATGAGAAGACATATGAAACTGAATATCACTGTGCTTGTATACACACCTTGCCAATGATGATGATAATCACATGTCCGGCTCAGGGCCACGCAGGTTGCTACTGTAAGAGGTGCAAGAAATATGCACAGGCGCCAAGATCTTCCTCTTCCAAATGGTGTAAAAACATGAAGCTTCCCAGCCAAGTAGAAAGCAACAAACCCCATACTTGCAAATGAAACTGAAAATATTCAGAAGCAATGGTCTAACTTATGAACTCAAATTCCAAACATTAAAGGGATACTCACATTACCTATTTTGAAACACTGATATAAACATAGTAACACAATTCTATAACAGAACATATTATACATAAATTAATACATATGCTTAAAGATTAAAAACAGTCTTGATCACAACATTTTATTTTTATTGGAGTGACCAGTTTCAGACTCTGAAATCTATCTGGTAATATGTTTTTTTCAGAGCCTGAAGATGGTTCTTAAATAGATTCGAAACTGGCCACTCCAATAAAAATAAAAAGTTGTGATCAAGACTGTTTTTAATCTTTAAATTTTAATTTAAGGATTACTGATAATGTTTTCAAAAATTTTATTTTAATACATATGCACTCTGAAAAAAGTTATACCAGTGATCTGTACAAGATGTATGTATATCAACATTCTTCCAAGTTGAAGTTTGAATACCTGTTTTCTTTGCTTACTACATAACTAACTAATCTTTGGTTTTCATTTAGAGTTCAATTTTTCGGATGATCAGATCATAGGCCTGGTATCAGAAAGATGGTTATTTGGTTTTGACCGATACATCTCACTTCTTTTCAATTTACTCTGCTTTCTATTCCAAACTAATGTCTGTGGAACTCTTTTTCTACTGTCTAGAGGTTGATAATGGCCATGCTAGTTAGAGAATATACTTTCAGGTGTGTGCAGTGAAATAAATTATTGAAAAATTACACTTTGGCCATTGTACAGGCAGTTCTTTACTTACTCTTTTTTTCTATCTGCAGAAAATTAGAAGTCTTATAAAAATCTAAACTGATTTTCTTGACACAGAAATTTTCATCTAAAACCACTGTTGTACTGCAACTTATTTTTTCCTTAAGCAATCTTATTTGCACCAGTAATTCAGTTATAATGTGATTCCATACTACAGCTTCAGCAGTGAAGCGGCAGAAGCCTTGCATTACAAATGTATAGAATATGATCTCTGAGTTGCAGTTTGCATTAAATCCTTAATTGCAGTTTGCGATACAGGAACAGAAAATGTGAAATCTTTTCTGCACACACTATCTAGTCTCAAAACTGTACTTATTCAAAACTCCATAAGCTTTCATTTTAAGGTTCTTTTAAACTCATTTAATCTTTGGTGTCCTTTTTCCTGTTGTTCACACAGTTGTAGTGCTCTTCTCCATTTGTGCTTCAATGACTGTCCCTACCCACTACCCAGCAAGGGCAACACAGGAGACGGGGCAGGAGGGGGGGGGGGGGGGGGGGAGGTGGGACTGGAAGTTAGGAAGGCACCTGAATTTCATTTTTGTTGCAGTACAGATTTTTCTGTGGTGACTATGCAAATAAGATTCCCAGGTAATACTAATAAATAATATTTTATTACAAAAAACACAGAAAATGAAGTTATTCACAAACTATATCCTCGTGTACACAATTCCATAAAGTCTGAACACACAAATTGTAATCTTTCTGATTTGGTTTTACAGAAGAAATAAGTCTCAGAGGATACTAGTCCAATGGTGATAACTGTCAATATTGAAATTTTTCAAAGTATAGTTGGACACCTATCACTGATGACAGTTATTACGTGCTATCATTGAATTGAAGCCATCGAGCGTATACTATCCCAGAAGCACAGTGTCTGACTTAGACTGAGGTCAGGGAGGTGGTGATTCCGGCTGCAACTGCTGGCAGCTTGCTGCAGTACAGCTGTGTTGATCCTCCTTGGCTGTTGCTGCCATTGGAGCTGGTTGCTCTGTGGCCTTATGGGCACTTGTGTACAAGTGATCCTGCAGTCATGTTATCAGCACATGCAAGTAGTCCAGCCCATGCAACACTGCCTGCAGCAATCCAATGGTCATGGGTGATGAAACTGGCCCCACCCGTTTCCGTGGTGTCCATCAGAATCTAGAGTTTATGCCAGTGGTGCCAGTTTGCTGCAACATCCTGATTGCTGCTTAATTTTCTGTCAGCAGGGCACCCTTGTGTAGTGCAGTGCACCACACTGTGTAGAACGGGTCACTCAGAATTAACTTGGTAATAGGATTAGCATGAATGGGAAACAGGATGACTGCTTAAGCAGATTCCAAGTCTGTATCAAAATATTCCTCTGGCATCATGTCAAGAGTCGCATTCCGACCTGCCAGAAGATGGGAGAGAACATCCGTGTTCATGGTTTGCGTCGTAGAGCGGTACTGAATACCATATGCCTACATTGACAAAAATATGGCTCACCCCTGGAGACACTGTATTGTTTTTTGTGGACTACCAGCTTCCATATGAAAAAGGGGCAGCAGCAGCTTGTGGTCAGTCAAGAGCATAACCCATTGGCTGTTGACAAATCACAGAATGTTTTGAGCACAGAAATGATTGCCAGGGCATCTTTCTCTATCTGGGTGTAGATGCATTACGCCATCATCAGAGTTTTTGAAGTAAAGACAATAGGGCGTTCCATGCAGTTTATCTTGTGGGATAGAGCCTCTCCAAGCCCATAATCAGAGGTGTCTGCAGCCACTATTAACAATTTCCGAGGATCATACACTATCACATAGATTGGATGGAGGAAAGTCTGCTCGAGGTCTAAGAAGGTTTTTTGACAGATGGGTGATCACTGACGCTTTACGTCTTTTCATAGAAGGTGTGCAAGGGCTCCTCAATGGCTGCGGTGTGGGGAGTAAATTTCCAATAATAGTTTTATTGCCCAAGAACCGACTAATTGTTTGGTATCAGTGGCACTGAGACTTCTTGTACGTCCTCTACATGTCGAGGTGTTGAGAAGATCCCTGAAGTGCTAAAAATGTGTCTGAGGTATCCTACCTTTTGGGCAAAAAACACACATTTCTCTTTGTTGCATTTCAAGGTTGGCTTTTTCCAAAACTTGAAACAGCGACTCCAGATTCTGCAAAAGATCCCTTGAATCCTTTCCCATGGCAATAATGTCATCTAAATAACTCACAGTTTCAAGGACATCACGTGTCAGCTGCTCCATAGAGCAATGGAAAATAGTGGATGCACTTGAAATCCCAAACGCCAATTGTTTATACTGGAATAAGCCAAATGGATTACTGATCACTAGACCTCGAATTTTAGGTAAAAACCTAGTTTGTTCCTTATTAAATAAAGGCAATAAAAGTTGTACATACACGAATCATGCCAATTTATGATCGAAAATGCTAGTTTTATAGCACCTAATGTATCTAATTTCAGGTTAGTACCTGATTGTACCTAAATTTTAAAAATCCAATTAAATAAATTTTTTTATGACTAACATTCTCTCATGGTCTTCCCAGCTAAGAATTACGTAAATACTTTATCGAAAATTGTAATTTTATAGTACCTAAAATACCTAATTTCATGTTAGAACCTGACTGTACATCATTTTTAAAAATCCTAAAAATACCTAATTTCGTGTTAGAACCTGACTGTACCTAATTTCTAAAAAATCCAGTCAAATAAAATTTGTATGGCTAAAACTACTCTTCTGGTCTTCCCGGCTACTTAGAAAACAGTAATTGAATGATAACTGCTCGCATACGTGAACGCCAATTAGGAGTCAGACAACGACAGCATACGCCAGGCTGTTCCAGCCTGCCCTGCTCTGCAGAGCATTGTCGCTCGCTGTGAACCGTTAAATGAGCCAGCAGGGCAAGGAGGAAACTTGTGATCTGCCTCTGGCACCTTCCTGCCCTGTCAGAACAGCCTATTTAAAGCACCTGCACTGTCTTCATTCAGTTGGTCAGTGTGCTGCTTGGATGTGGTGACATATTTCAGTGACAGTGTATTTGTGGAAAGTCAACCGTGCCGAAAGTAGCCAGCTCCAAATCATCTCTGATTCATCAGGGTCAATCCAAATGAAGAGGTCCAATAAAAATTAAATTGATTGCTTGACCATTTTTAAATATTTTAATTTTTTTATATGTGATTACCCTATAATTGAGAAGTTCAAACAGTTTTTAAAAAAAATTACCTTTCAACTTTACTGAATGTCGGCCATTTTCATTTTTAAGCATGCGACAATCTTTCAGTTTAGAGACATTAGCAAAAATATTAATATCTCTGCACTGGGTTAAGTTACAACATTGCAATTGACATGATTGCTTTTAGAAAAGTGTCCTCTACAACACTGTCTATTACACAAAATACCCTAAATTCAAAAATAACCAGTCAAAATGACCTCCAAAGTTTGGTATCCAAATTTTTAAAAATCCACTTTTTTAGGCCCAAAAATAACAAACAAGGAGTGATTTATGAGAGTCTATTTTTTTCCTATAATTAAATATCATACACTGCTAGCCTCATATACAGCAACAACACTTATATATGTTTCCTTAATTTTATATGAAGGTAGTATCTGTGCCCGAAAGAACGGATACCATTGATGACAGTGCAGCTTCTCTAGAATGAAATGATAGTTAAATCAACATCCTAGCTGCAAACAGGCATTGTATACATCATTGGGGACATGTTGAAAATGTGTGCCCTGACCGGGACTCAAACCGGGATCTCCTGCTTATATGGCAGACGCTCTATCCATCTGAGCCACCGAGGGCACAGGGGATAGTGCACCTGCAGGGATTTATCACTTGCACGCTCCCCGTGAGACCCACATTCTCAACATGTTCACACCAGATACTACTTCATATACAGTTAAAATTTGGCTACCCGGCCACTGACCTTCTGGTGTAAATGCACACAATATGCCCCAACTCGTATGGGACTTGATAGATTAAGAACAGTTTTTACACCTATATAATAGCAATGTACTGTAAAGATCTCAACATTGATATCTGACTGTGAACAAAGATATGAATTTTTGAAAACGAGGAGATAATTAACATTACTCTACAACTGATCTTATGGCTGTTGCCTATTCATGTGTGACAGTGGCAGGATATAATCAATTATTATTGAAGTAAGGTACTGAATTATATACAAAAAGTGGAAACATCACTGAAATAACATTTATATTATTCTGACATACTTAAAATAAATATTTTCAATTAACATCCTTCAAGATGCGACTGTTCCTAAAACTGGTGATGAATGTTAAGAACACTTATTTGTTCAGACAGCTTCTGTGATATAGAATAAGACCTCCCAGTTGCTGTGGTAAGTTCAAGCACTGAAAGTCTCCTTAAAACATTTTCCATTGGTGTCCAAACTTTGTCACTATTATATTTCTTGAATGATGTTCTTGGGCCAGCAGGGTTGTAAAAATGCACATAAACATCAGTTTTCCAAACTTATTCTTTCAACCTCTGCAAGCCACCACTGTTCATCATACACACATGCCACTATGTCATTCAACGTTAAAGATAGAGATGTAATTTTACTGACACAATGATCCTCATAAATTTCGGTTTCTGATGTTACATAGCACTGAACTACGTTTTCTGCAGTGCCAAGGAATTTGAGGAAATGCCTTGTTCCTTCTATTGCTATACAGTTTTCAAATCTGGTTTTAAGTATTTTCATATGCAGAACCACTTCTTATTTCTTGATCAGAAAATAGGTAAGGCCTTTAACATTATCCTTGCAAAAGACATACATGTCCTGTACTGTGAGAATTTGGTCTGTGGTTAGTCTTTGTAGGCTGGCTTTACTTACTTCACGTTTTGTTGTACCTCCTGCCCCATCAAATGCATTTTTACCATGACAAGATGCAAAAAAGTGCCATTCAGCCTCCAACCCAAAGTCTACTTTGTGGTTGCACAGATTTGAAAAATTATTTTTGTTGTTATACTGACTACCACTTCCATCTGGAAAGTATATCAGCTTCTCAACCTTGGGAAAATTTTTGTTTATGTAACTTATTATATACTTTTGAAACAATGATATGAATATAATACAGAGAAACATTCCACATGGGAAAAAATATATAAAAAAACAAAGATGCTGTGACTTACCACATGAGAAAGCGCTGGTAGATAGACACAGTAAAAAAAACACACAAACACACACACAAATTTCAAGCTTTCACAACCTAAAGTTGCTTCATCAGGAAAGAGGGAAGGAGAGGGAAAGACGAAAGGATGTAGGTTTTAAGGGAGAGGGTAAGGAGTCATTCCAATCCCGGGAGCGGAAAGACTTACCTTAGGGGGAAAAAAGGACAGGTATACACACACACACACACACACACACACACACAATCCATCCGCACATATACAGACACAGCATTTACACATGTCTGCCTGTGTCTGTATATGTTTTCCGTGATATCTGCCAGAATCTAATTTGATAACAGATCAGCATGTTTTGGTCAGCCACTGTGTTGATATAAAATCCAGCCTGTTTTCTGAAGCCAGTAGGGGACCTGAGATATGGCAAACCACCAGCCATGTACATATTGTGTGCAGGCAGAATTGTAGGAGGCAGTATTTTCCAACAGCAATATCAAATTATCTTTTGCTATGACCATTTTTAATCATTTTCATTTTTCTGATTTTATGCTTCTGCCACTTCAAATCTGTCTGTGACATGTTTTATAGAGTGGAATAGAAAATACCATCATTATTAATCCTCAAAGTTTCTTCTTTATGATTCAATAATATCTTTTAGTTTTTGTTCCCAAGAAACATGTAGCAAAACAAGTACTTTATTTGACACTATTTCTCCAGTGGCCCGAGCTTTTTCTATTTCTTGTTTTGTTTTGTCCTCTTACCTTTCAATTCTTGAAGAACATTTTTTCTTCTCCTCTTCATTTACCATTTGTTTTCCAGACAGTTCCATTTGCCGTATCAAACAGTGTTTCCACCATCCTGTTTCAATAATACACCACTGTGATATCCAGGCATATAGGAAGGTGATTGCAGACAGTATTCCTTTGGGGTTTGGACAATAGTGAATCAAGTAACTAAATGTGTGATAAAAAATAAAATACTATACCATTACCCTATAAATTATCAATTTTGTTATAAAGTATGATAACAGTACACTGTATGTAACAAAGTTGTGAAAACTATCATAAAAACTTATCCATATGGGAGCCACAAAAATGAGAAGTTTCCTATTATTTGGTTTCTACGCAGTTAAGCTGCAGAACTTTTACAAATAAGAAAAGAAGAAATAAGACTAGGATTACTTAAAGTCCAGCTGACAGTGAGGTCAATAGAGAGCAGAACACAAAGAAGGATTGGACAAGGAAATTGGATGTGTCCTTGCCAAAGAAACCATCATCATAGAATTTGCCTTAACTGATTTAGTGAAACCACAGAAAACCTAAATCTAGACAGCAAGACATATATCAAACCCTACTCCTCCCAAATGTGCCTTAATGATTATAGAACTTTGCACATTTATTCAGAATTATGGAAGAATGACGATTCCATATATTGTTTCAAATTTGTCACCTGAGGGAATGTAACATTAGAATACAATGTTACACAGACAAGAAAATTACACGCAAATTTCAATCGAACTGCAGTACCACAATGAACTCATTTTTGTCTCCCCTTAGGTATGTCAGCCTAAATCTCTTGTGCAGCTAAGATAAGCAAACAATTTATCCCTTGTTACAATCCTAAACAGATAAGTCACATGCCATGCATGCAAGAGGTGTGAGCATTTAAGGCCATGTCTTAGCTAAGACTAATCCATAAGCTTCGAGTAAAGAAAATGTATGCAAGAGAATTTGCAGATGCTGGTAATGGTCAAGATTTGTGCTGAATAACTGAAGTTTTATTACTGTTCTCTGCATGTTCAGGAACACATCTTATCTACAACACATGGAGACTAGCAAGACAAGCAATGAAACATCACAAGCCATCACTGCTTACAATGACTGTGAAAAACATATGCTTCATAAGAGCTGACATTTACAAGATCTTGACTAATTACAATTTAGAGTGCTAGCACACAGTAAAAATGGGAAAAACCATTTAAAATGTATGTATGGTTATGTGGCTATGATGTGCAGACTGATTCACAGCATTATACGTTGTGATTTTAAGCTGTTTACTCAAGAGTCCACAATGTATAATAAAGCCAGTCAAGAATATTGATTTATGTGAAGAAAACTGTTATGGAATTAATGCAGTCTTTCATTGGAAATTAAGTATATTCTGGGTAACAATAATTAAATATAAATACTGCAAATGAGTTGGGTGTAGGCTGATAATCGAGACAATTAACATAGATGTTTACAACGAAAACTGTAGTTAAGTAACTATTGAAGACTAATAGCACAATTTTAGAGCCCACAGTGACTTTCCAAATCAAATTAATGTATGTGTACTTCAGGGTTTTTTGAAGTAAAATGTTTCATTCTAATTCTGGGATCTTCACAAGCAATGATTACTTACAAGATGAATGCCCACTAGGAAAACTTTTACGTCCCTCCCAGACTACACTCTCATCTCCTGTGCACTCTAGATCAGGGTTAACTTCTCCATCTGGAAAGCAGCGCCAGAAAAAGTCAGGTCGTGGTCGTCCTAAAATATACAAATTGGTGTAGCATTTTTACCAAATCATTTTATTTTAGTAGTACAATAAGGTAAAAAAACAGGTTGAGTGAAAAACTTTGAGCTGTTTATCTGTTCTCATTAAAATCTATTGTGAAATTACTTACCAACAATTAGTTTTATCATGTTAGTGAGTGCACCATTTAGGGAAAGCCCTAAAGTCAAACTCAGAACCGCCTGACAAACATCAATTTTGTCCCTCTGGAGTAGGAACATGGCAAATATGACAGCTGCTGGTGTAATGAAAACCAGGGGCTGTAAGAAGATTGATTCTTGAACACCACATTACAGAAGAGATGAACTGATTTAAAGTGCATACAGACAATAGTGCTTACCCATAACATAACAACAGGAACATAGCTCTCACTTCTGGGATTTTTATACAACCATAATTCATCAGGGTGTATTTTCCTTGAAAAGGGTTTTGCACCTTCCAGTTCACTGTAAAGCAGAGGAAAATAATTTCTTCCTTTCTCTCTTTGTATAACACTACAAAAAAAACATTCGTTTCTCTCTCTCTCTCTCTCTCTCTCTCTCTCTCTCTCTCTCTCTCTCACACACACACACACACACACACACACACACACACACACAAAATCACTGCAGTTCGTCCACATCCTTATATAATACCCTCACAAACATGTCTAAAATAAAATATACTAATGTGAGCAGTATTTATTAGTGACAAAGAGATTCTAGAAGATATACTCCACAATTACTTACATTTACAAGAACTGTGCATATATAGGGTATTTCAAGAGAGGTGTGGTATGAGGGTCATTCAATAAATAATGCCTCAGTTCTTTTTATAGTCATTAATATCTATAGGAATATGTACTATAAAGTGCTTCAAATTTGATGTTTCTTCAAATGATTCCATCAGATGACAAAGCCATAGTAAACCATCAAATTGATATTTACACAGGACGCTCATCACAAGGAATGAGCTGCAGTTGAATTTTTTGTTGTGGAAATAGAAAGTGTGGTGAACATCCACAAACATTTTTGTTCAGTGCTTGGTAATGATATAGTTGATAGAAGTGCTGTTGGGCGATGCATAAAGAGTATTAAAAGGTCAGGATGTGTAGAAATTGCAATTCATAATCGGCCACATTTGTGACATACTATCACAGCCACTGCATCCAAAATGGTGAACCATGCAGATACCATTATTTGCGCTGAGCAGCACACTAAAACTTAACAATTTGCTCTACAGTTTGTGGTGATACTTGGCTGACATAAGCCTATAGAATGTGATGGGGACTACATAGAAAATTAGTGTGTAGACTATATTGATACCAAATTCTAACTCTTAATATGATTAGAGAAAAAACTGTGGGGCATTATTTATTGAATGAACCTTGTCTACATTTCAAGTATCAGTGGAGGCAATGTGGATTTAGAAAATTGGTATGGAAAACACACACTTTTTCGCCATTTGTTTTATTAATTATTTATTTTTATGATCAAGGTTTCAGGTTATTAGCCGATGTCTAGCATAAATGACAATGATGATGATGTGCATAATTGTACAGCAAAGAGTTCACCATCCTCAAATAAATTATATGTAATACCAAATATACAAAAATGATACTTTCATGATCATAGGACATTAAAATAAATAAATAACTGGCACATTGATTTATAATTAGGCATAATTTAACAAAATTTGATTGAGTCACGTGTAGCAATATCAAGAAGTGCAAAGTAACTGAAGTCTGTTTGCTCGTTCAGTAGCTATTCAGGACGATTCTGGACATAAACATGTGTTTGGTTTTCAATGGAGCAAGGTCCTAACCATTGCAATGCAAATAACTTATTGAAGAAATGCACAAGTGTAAAACACTCTACAGCTTACAACAGTTTAAAATAAATTGACAAAAATCTCACCACCAATTCCAATATAAGTTTCATTTCTCTTTACAGATTTCCCTTAGTAATTCTGATAATGGCTAGGTGTATTTATATGAAGATAACACAGTTCGACATGTGAGTGACTAATTCATCTCCATTTACTTTATCTCTAAAGACTTTGTTTCTCAACCAACCTTGCAGATAAAAGTCCGGTGGAGTAAGGTGTAGAAACCTCCGCGGACCAACAAACATGGCCTGTGTGACCAATTTACCAACCAGTAAGTCAGAAAGTTATCTATGGTGCATATGATATGAAGTGTGCAATATTTTCAACAATACACAGTATGAATAGGACTAACCCCTTCAACAACATCCCAATCATCAAGCATCACCACCAATGTGAAAGTGTTGCACCTACTGAAGATAAAAAGTGTACAACAAGTCACATTGATGTAAAGCACATAATCTTTTTGTAACACATACTGAAATTGTTTCTGTGCTTGAAATAAGACTAAATTCTACTGACGGAAGAATAGGTTCTATGTTATCTGCAATTTTTCCAATGCCACATGTAGAAGAAATGTGTCACACTGAACTGTATCAGTGTCAACGATTGTTGAAAATACAAATAAACGTCATTAAATTCAGGAATCTGTAGTTGGAAAACCATCAAAGGTATTCTTCACAAGCGGCAGTCAAGTTTCCATTACAAAATCTGTAAGGAAATATCAAGCTGATGTGAGCAGCAAATTATACACTTGTGCTGCAATGCTGTTTATACTTACAAGGCATGATCAAAAAGCAATGGGAATTTTTCAATTTAGCAAGCTTTATACATCCGATTTCAATCTTTTTTTTTTTTTTTTTTTTTTTTTTTTTTTTTTTTTTTTTTTTACACAGGGTCCTGATGTATGTTTGCTTTTCAGCTGTATTGAATATTTAGGAATATTTAATTTATTGTTAACAGTCGAAAAGGTTATATGTGTTTTTGAGTGCTCTGTGACTTTTTACTTTAGAAAATGGTAGATCAAAGAATTTGCATTAACTTTTGCTTGAAAAATGGAATAAAGTGCAGCACCGCATTCAAAATGTTGACCGTGGCATCTGGCAAATCTACCGTAAGATAAGAGTTTACAAATCGTATAAACGTTTCAAAGAGTTCGAGAAGATATTGAAGATGACAACTGCACTAGACACCCTGGAACATCAATTACTGATGACAATGTGGAACAATTAAAGAAATTGTTCTGGAAATCGCCAAATGACCATCAGAGAGGCTGCTGATGATGTCAGCATACCCTTTGGCTCATGCCAAGCTTTTATTTTTTATTTATTTATTTATTTTTTTTTTTTGGGGGGGGGGGGAGGGGGGGCATGAAATGTTTAGCAGCAAACTTTTTTCCAAAACTGTTGAATTTGGACCAAAAATGACATTGCGTAGACATCGCTCAGGAATAGAAATTGCCAAATGAAGACAACAACGATCTAGAACTTCTAAAGAAGGTTATAACAGGTGATGAAGCATCATCAGTGTTTGAGTATGATGTTGAAACAAAGGCCCAATCATCCAAATGAAAACTGCCTCAAGAGACAAGACCAGAAAGATTCAACAAATTCCACCACATATGAAGGTTCTCCTCACTCGTTCCTTCGATTACACTGGGATAGTGCAACATGAGTTCCTGCCTTATAGTCGTACGGTCAGTATGGAATATTACCTGGAAAGTAAGAGCCATTTGCATGAAGCAGTCCAAAGAAAGTACCAGAACTGTGGCAGAACCACTTGTGGAAATTGCATCATGATAATGCCCCCACTCACACCTCAATGCTCATTCACAATTTTTTTGAGAAAAAACAAAACCTTTATGTTGCCTAAGCCACCATATTCATCGGACATGGCCCCTCGCGACTTCTTTCTATTCCCATGAAAGGGTGTTGCTTTGCCACCATTGATAAGATAAAAACAGACCCACTGATGGTGCTGAACACCATAATGAAAAGTAAGTTCCAGAAGCGCTTCAAAGACTGGAAAAAGCGCAGGCACAAGTGTATTATATCTGAAGGAGATTACTTTGAAGTGGCGAAGGTGGTGGTGATGAATAAATCGAGATTCTTTCAGAGAAACAAAAAGTTCTGTTAATTTTTGATCACACCTCACATATTAAAAAAAGACAATAAGCTTTAAAACAGCCTCAGTTAGTTTGGACAAAACAGTTGTAAAGAGTTAGTCAACTGTCTTACAACTGTGCATAGTGTTCAGAACCGTATGCATTGAATTTCTATCCACTCAAAACTTATCACTTGAAATATTCACCATTACTTTCATCTACAAACATACTTCGCAAGTCACCGAATACTATGGTGCATAGTGGATGGTATCTTGTACCAACCACTACACATTAAATCCTTTCCTGTTCCATTGCTTCCATACGAGCCATAATTTATCTTACCTTTGTGGCCCTTAAGCGAAATGTACACTGGCAGTAATAGAATCATTCTGCAGTCAGCTTCAACAGCCAGTTCTCTAAATTTTTCAACAGTGTTCCTCAAAAAGGTTCCTCAAAAAGAGCATCACCTTCCCTTCAGGTATTCCCATTTTTAGTTTCCAAACCATCTCTGTAAAACTTGCATGTTGAATGAACCTATCATTTACACACCTAGCAGTCCACCTCTGAACTGCCTTCCTTTAATCAGACCTGGTGCAGATCCCAAACACTCTAGCAGTACTCAAGAATGGATTGCACTAGTGATCTACATACAGAAGAAGAAATTTTGCCTAAGTCATCTTCTATCCTTACAGTCACTCAACGACGACACCCTCCTGTAAAGCACAGCACCATCAGCAAACGGACACAGATTGCTGCTCATCATGTCAGCAAGACCATTTATGTATACAAGGAATAATAATAGTCCTATCGTACTTCCCTGGGACACTCCCGACAATATCCTTGTCTCTCATGAACACTCCCCATCATGAACAATGTACTGGGTTCTATTACTTAAGAAGTCTTTGAGCTAATCACCTATCAGGGAACCTACTCCGTGTGCTCGTAACATTGTTAACAGCCTACAGTGTGGCACTGTATGAAACACTTCCCAAAAATCTATGAATAGGAGTCTGCTTGCTCTCTGTTCATGACTCGCAGGATATCACGTAAGAAAAGGGCACGCTGAAATTTGCACAAGCAGTGCTTTCTAAATCTGTACTGTTTTGTGGACAAAAGCTTTTCCATCACAAGGAAAATTATTATATTTGAACTGAGAATATGTTGAAGAATTCTGGAGTAGACCAATGTTAAGGGTACAGGTCTGTGATTTTGTTGGTCTGTTCTTTTACCCTTCTTATATACCAAGAGTCACCTGCATTTTTCCCAGTCACTTCATGATTTGCACTGGGCAAGATATTTGAAATAAATACAAGCTAAGTAAGGAGCCATTCACCATACATTGAGGGTGAATCAATGGGAGGAGCCTTGGCAGCAGCGCTCATGGTCAAAATAAGCAACATCTGCAGTGTTCCGTGGGACATGCCAGATTCTCCACCACCACCACACCTCAATGCAGCAGTCTAACAATGACTGATTGTAGCCAAAAGAGTGTTTATTTGTTCGCAAATTGCAACCAGTTCCTCCTGTGGCTGCACACAGCATTTACACATCCTACCATCCTAGAATGACAACCACAGAAGCACAGAGAGAAATCTAAATATGCTACTTGCTACCTTCCTGATGTGTCACCAATGGAGGCTGACTTCCACTGAGCTGTGTATAGCTACAGACTGTACGAATCTCTACTTTACAGTTACAAAAATGCAAGATTACACCCCCTTAACTAGAAAAACATCCACAGAATTTAAGAATTAAACTACAAAGAAAACAGAGAGAAAGATAAGTATGTAACTTGCTGTTCTTCTGGTGCACAGCAGGCGAGAACTGGAGCCTGATGTCACCCTGTATAATAACTATATGCCTGTGTGCTCACTGACTAAAGATCAACTTGCACAAAAAGATTATTTTTCCCTACATGTTTCATTTTTGAACAGTCTGAGCTCTCATGAATACTGTGCCTACAATGGAAACACCAATCTTCAGTGTTAAATCTTTCTGATATGTTTAAACACTGCTCAATATAGTAATTAATGGTAATTTAAGACTAAGAGACACAAAAATATACATTTCTCAGTTTTCTACTCTTAATGAATCACATATTTTGGCATTTGTAATATTAAATTAAGATTATTGCATCATTAACAAATGTTCTTTGGGCATTTGTGTTGCATAGTAATTGGTCTAGTCTCTCTGTTACTGGAATGAAACGCAACGAATAACATACTATTAGCTCAGGGGGCAAAAAAAAAAAAAAAAAAAAAAAAAAAAAAAAAAAAAAAAAAAAAAAAACCATAATCCATAACTCTTAAAATTAGTAGTATGAAAGTGTCGTTACAGAACATTGCTTGTTCTGCAATGGCAATAATATTATATTTACACAGAAATGACAACAATTTCAATAAACACATGCACAAAATTAAGGTTGCAATGACAGTAGCACTACCAGGGAATTGAGTTATTCACAATTGGTACCACTGTTATGTATGGTAACACGGACTGAGATGAATGAGGGGTAATAGTCATTTGTAGCATCCCGACTCTCGTTGTGAGAGTTGTGAGCACTCTTATTCCGTCCCTCCACCATGCGTGAAATGCACACTGTGATACATCACCTGAATGCCAAGGGTATGAACACTGCTGTGATTCACTGCAAAATCGTGTCAGCGTATACCGAGGAGGTTATCTCATTGCAACATATGACAAAATGGATACAAAATTTCATTTTTGGAAGAACAGAAATTCATGAAGAAGAGAGAAGTGGATGCCCATCTGTGATGACTGATGAACTGGTGCAAAAACCTCACTAGCATATTCGTTCTCATTGCCGTGTGACCACTGCTGACCAGGACAAACTGTCCCGAAGTTTCCCAAACTGTTGTTCACGAAATTATGAGCGATCAACTAGGATATCTCAAGTTATGTGTGCAATGGATTCCATAGCTGTGCACGAGACTTTCTTGATCTTTTTGCGAGTGATGAAGAGACTTTTCTCGGCCCCGAATTGACAGGGAATGAAGCATGAGTTTACCACCATCCATGACAGATACTAAATAAACACCAGTTGTAGCAGCACTTGTTTCTGTATCTACTAATTCTACACATGAATAAATTGAAAGAATGTATGATGAGATAAAATAAATCAATGAGATAGTTAAGGGAGACAAAAATTTAATTGAGATATACGTATCGCTAGGGCCTTCCGTTGGATAGGCCGTCCATCTTGCGTAAGTCTTTTTAGTTGATGGGTCATTCCATGTCAAGGGGATCAGGGGTTCCCACTCCACCATCTCCAAATCTAATGAAATTTGGTGTGAAGGTTCTATATGGTCTTTGACAGTTATATACCAAATTTCAGTCCAGTGTCTTCAGTGGTCGAATGTTTAGGGGCTTTTAAAGAGAGGCTACTCCTCTACACATCACGTACGAAGGTGCAAATATGCGAAGTTGCTAGGTATTTTTACAAGTTCTAGCAAACACTTCATCATTTGATTCAATATACATAGATGTCTTTTTATCCTGAATCACACCACAGCAAAAATTTGGGATTTTGCCATGCCTAAATATTGTTTAAAGTCTCTAAAGTGGCTAAAAAATTCATTGCGCTATTCTGAGAGCCAAGATTTGACCGACCACTGCTATTTTTCATATGCACCAATCACACCAATACTTCAGAGGGTTATTCCTACCAAAGATGTTTATACATGGATCAAATTTAATTGCCATTGGATGCCTAGATGAAAAGATATGCATCTGCAAAGTTGACCAAAATTTTCTACATCCTTGGCCAATTCTTTTCCCCCTTGCCGCAGCTGGAAAGAGCTTTCAGAGCTATATTGTTTAATTTCTGAATCTTGCATTTTGATGAGTAAGAATATGATTCAAAAGTTATTATTCTAGTACTTTGAGAAGACTGAAAAGTGAAATATTTTGC
Source organism: Schistocerca nitens (assembly GCF_023898315.1). NCBI lineage: Eukaryota > Metazoa > Arthropoda > Insecta > Orthoptera > Acrididae > Schistocerca > Schistocerca nitens. Next base: position 494,017,104 of record NC_064614.1, on the reverse strand, counting down.
TCATTAAGTCCACAACTAACTTTTATTCGAGTATATAAATCAGTTTCAAACATTAATTTAACATGTTATAAAAATAAGTATAATACACAATACGGAATATTTGCAAAACAATAATATTAAACAGTTTTACAATTTTGTCAAGGAGAGATTGTGGATAATTCCTTATGTTGATGTTGAAGGTGCTTCTAAGGTTATGAAAATATGTTGCTTAGGAATCCAGCAAGTGTCTTTAGCAGTTGGCTATGGAAGGAATAATCAGAACCATGTGGATGCATAAACCTGATGAGGACAAGGTTATTCAAATGAAACTTTACACATTTCCAATGCACCAAAAATTGTCATACTTACATGCAACACATTGTACTGGTTGTAAAATTTGCAATCGAGATTGCTGGAATTTCTTCATCTGCTTTGAAGGCATTAACTGTGACTGTTGCAGCCTCATTGGAAAATCTGCTTACTCTGAGCTAATTACAATTAATTGGCTTAAATTGATGATTTCATCTTGCTTTTAGAAATTGTATGTTCCCTGGCAAACCTCATTTCTTGATGGGGCTAACTTTTATCAATTTCTTCTTTTGGTACATAAAAAAATTTGTGTGTGGAATACTGTTGTTGTTGTTATTGTCTTCAGTCCTGAGACTGGTTTGATGCAGCTCTCCATGATACTCTATCCTGTGCAAGCTTCTTCATCTCCCAGTACCTGCTGCAACCTACATCCTTCTGAATCTGCTTAGTGTATTCATCTCTTGGTCTCCCTCTACGATTTTTACCTCCACGCTGCCCTACAATGCTAAATTTGTGATCCCTTGATGCCTCAGAACATGTTCTACCAACCGGTCCCTTCTTCTTGTCAAGTCGTTCCACAAACTCCTCTTCTCTCCAATTCTATTCAGTACCTACTCATTAGTTACGTGATCTACCCATCTAATCTTCAGCATTCTTCTGTAGCACCACATTTCGAAAGCTTCTATTCTCTTCTTGTCCAAACTATTTATCGTCCATGTTTCACTTCCATACATGGCTACACTCCATACAAATACTTTCAGAAACGACTTCTTGACACTTAAATCTATACTCGATGTTAACAAATTTCTCTTCTTCAGAAACGATTTCCTAGCCATTGCCAGTCTACATTTTATATCCTCTCTACTTCGACCATCATCAGTTATTTTACTCCCTAAATAGCAAAACTCCTTTACTACTTCAAGTGTCTCATTTCCTAATCTAATTCCCTCAGCATCACCCGACTTAATTTGACTACATTCCATTATCCTCGTTTTGCTTTTGTTGATGTTCATCTTATATCCTCCTTTCAAGACACTGTCCACTCCGTTCAACTGCTCTTCCAAGTCCTTTGCTGTCTCTGACAGAATTACAATGTCATCGGCGAACCTCAGAATTTTTACTTCTTCTCCATGAATTTTAATACCTACTCCGAATTTTTCTTTTGTTTCCTTTACTGCTTGCTCAATATACAGATTGAATAACATCGGGGAGAGGCTACAACCCTGTCTCACTCCCTTCCCAACCACTGCTTCCCTTTCATGCCCCTCCACTCTTATAACTGCCATCTGGTTTCTGTACAAATTGTAAATAGCCTTTCGCTCCCTGTATTTTACCCCTGCCACCTTCAGAATTTGAAATAGAGTATTCCAGTTAACATTGTCAAAAGCTTTCTCTAAGTCTACAAATGCTAGAAACGTAGGTTTGCCTTTTCTTAATCTTCCTTCTAAGATAAGTCGTAAGGTCAGTATTGCCTCACGTGTTCCAACATTTCTACGGAATCCAAACTGATCTTCCCCGAGGTCGGCTTCTACCAGTTTTTCCATTCATCTGTAAAGAATTCGTGTTAGTATTTTGCAGCTGTGACTTATTAAACTGATAGTTCAGTAATTTTGCACATCTGTCAACACCCGCTTTCTTTGGGACTGGAATTATTATATTATTCTTGAAGTCTGAGGGAATTTCGCCTGTCTCATACATCTTGCTCACCAGATGGTAGAGTTTTGTCAGGACTGGCTCTCCCAAGGCCATCAGTAGTTCCAATAGAATGTTGTCTACTCCCGGGGCCTTGTTTCGACCTAGGTCTTTCAGTGCTCTGTCAAACTCTTCATGCAATATCGTATCTCCCATTTCACCTCCATCTACAGCCTCTTTCATTTCCATAATATTGTCCTCAAGAACATCACCCTTGCATAAACCCTCTATATACTCCTTCCATCTTTCTGCTTTCCCTTCTTTGCTTAGAACTGGGTTTCCATCTGAGCTCTTGATATTCATACAAGTGGCTCTCCTTTCTCCAAAGGTCTCTTTAATTTTCCTGTAGGCAGTATCTATCTTACCCCTAGTGTGATAAGCCTCTACATCCTTACATTTGTCCTCTAGCCATCCCTGCTTAGCCATTTTGCACTTCCTGTCGATCTCATTTTTGAGACATTTGTATTCCCTTTTGCCTGCTTCATTTACAGAGTTTTTATATTTTCTCCTTTCATCAATTAAATTCAATATTTCTTCTGTTACCCAAGGATTTCTACCAGCCCTCGTCTTTTTACCTACTTGATCCTCTGCTGCCTTCACTACTTCATCCCTCAGAGCTACCCATTCTTCTTCTACTGTATTTCTTTCCCCCATTCCTGTCAATTGTTCCCTTATGCTCTCCCTGAAACACTGTACAACCTCTGGTTTAGTCAGTTTATCCAGGTCCCATCTCCTTAAATTCCCACCTTTTTGCAGTTTCTTCAGTTTTAATCTACAGTTCATAACCAATAGATTGTGATCAGAGTCCACATCTGCCCCTGGAAATGTCTTAAAATTTAAAACCTGGTTCCTAAATCTCTGTCTTACCATTATATAATCTATCTGATACCTTCTAGTATCTCCAGGATTCTTCCATGTATACAACCTTCTTTTATGATTCTTGAACCAAGTGTTAGCTATGATTAAGTTATGCTCTGTGCAAAATTCTACCAGACGGCTAGCTCTTTCATTTCTCTCCCCCAATCCATATTCACCTACTATATTTCCTTCTCTCCCTTTTCCTACTCTTGAATTCCGGTCACCCATGGCTATTAAATTTTCGTCTCCCTTCACTACCTGAATAATTTCTTTTATCTCATCATACATTTCATCAATTTCTTCATCATCTGCAGAGCTAGTTGGCATATAAACTTGTACTACTGTAGTAGGCATGGGCTTCGTGTCTATCTTGGCCACAATAATGCGTTCACTATGCTGTTCGTAGTAGCTTACCCGCACTCCTATTTTTTTATTCATTATTAAACCTACTCCTGCATTACCCCTATTTGATTTTGTATTTATAACCCTGTATTCACCTGACCAGAAGTCTTGTTCCTCTTGCCAACGAACTTCACTACTTCCCACTATATCTAACTTTAACCTATCCATTTCTCTTTTTGAATTTTCTAGCCTACCTGCCCGATTAAGGGATCTGACATTCCACACTCTGATCCGTAGAATGCCAGTTTTCTTTCTCTTGATAATGACGTCCTCCTGAGTAGTCTCCGCCCGGAGATCCGAATGGAGGACTATTTTACCTCCGTAATATTTTACCCAAGAGGACGCCATCATCATATAACCATACAGAAAAGCTGCATGCCCTCGGGAAAAATTACGGCTGTAGTTTCCCCTTGCTTTCAGCCGTTCGCAGTAGCAACACAGCAAGGCCGTTTTGGTTAGTGTTGCAAGGCCAGATCAGTCAATCATCCAGACTGTTGCCCCTGCAACTACTGGAAAGGCTGCTGCCCCTCTTCAGGAACCACACATTTGTCTGGCCTCTCAACAGATACCCCTCCGTTGTGGTTGCACCTACGGTACGGCCATCTGTATCGCTGAGGCACGCAAGCCTCCCCACCAACGGCAAGGTCCATGGTTCATGGGGGTAGGTGTGGAATACTACCATCACCGAATTTGAATAAATCATATGGAGCCAATATTTGGTTATACAAGGGCCTCTGCAGTCTAGCACAGGCTGCTAGTCTTTTCGCTGCTCCCCCAATGCCATCACAGGATGATTTACCATGGCTTGTTCCCAAAAAATTCAATTCAGCAAACATAAATTGATGAAATTTTTGAAATTATTATACTGAGCAGCTGAACCATCACAAGTAATGAATGTTCTTAATGTTTTCAATCTTTGTCTTTAAATATGCTATTTACTTCATCTGAAAGGCAAGGACTGCAATGGTATCGTGAAGGAGACAGTTGCTAATCATGTAAATACTAATACCCTGACCACCTTTGCCACCAAAATAGACAACAAATGGATGTAATGTGGCCTGACTATTCGTCCATTGAAATCTTTGCACAGTGTCTTTAACAACAAAGGAATAATTCACAGCAAAATCTGTCAATATAATAAATTCATTTTCTGCTAGAGTTCCTTTTAGCTGCTTAAAGTATAAACTTTGGTGTTTGGACACAAAGTGATGGCTTTGTAAACTGATGATTTTCAAAATCTGTACCTCCATGGAATCATCTGACATGTCTCCAATGTGTCTGTGTCAATATGGATGCATTGCTCGTATTCCATTGTTTCTTCAGGATCCCAGTCTCTATCAGTGTCTTCAAGAAAATCCTCACAACATTGCAGCATACAATCGCCCGATTCTAAACTGCAGATAATTTCTTCATCAAATCCTTGTTGTCATCTTAGATGGAGGCTGCTGAAGTCAACAATAATTTGACTTTTTGATGAATTGCACATACATATACAGAATGTGATCCAGAAGCACCAACTACAGTACATCATTTTGGGCTGAGATAACAAAATTTTGGGAAGCTAAGTTGATTTCATTATTGCTTACAACAAGCAATGAACTTTTTTTTCCCAGGTTACAGAGGAGCAGGTGTTTCTGTCTGTGAATCTTTCTCCCATTTATTCTTACTGCAACACAATCCTTTTCGCCTCGACATAAATGAGAAAACTCATCTTCAAAAAAAGTGAGGAAATTAGTTTCACTTTATCATTGACCTTTTTCCCTTTTCGGTTTGCAGGTGTCACCACAATCTTCCATCTTTCGTTTCTTTGCCTACTTCACCATTTTAGCTGAAACAGCAAATTCTGTAACCATTTTCACAATAGTCCTGTTATTGTGGCCACGGTCAAAATTTGAACTTTATTGCAATTGCTTGAAGTCTGATGTCCATATCTGTACATTTTAACACACTTCCATTAATTTGAATTTGAGCAATACCTACTCAGCTCAAACTAGCAGCTGTGGCAATTACCTTAGTAATCCTGCCTTGGGCTTTCAGAACTTTGCACTTCATGTATCGCATTGAATCCCTTTTGCTGATCCATTGATGCTTTAATGGTGACTCTCCAAATGATGATAATGAAGCATTAGCAGTAGAGCAAGCATCAACAACATCCATGTCTTCAGTGGAGGGTGATTCTTTCTGAGCCACTTCATGTCTACATTTGGTACAAATTTTCTGACCAGGTTTAAAAACTTCATTAGTTAGTACTTCAACCCATCAGACATTACAATGATTACTGGAATTAAAGCCTTCTTGGTTACATGTTTTTCTTTACCAAATGGGCTGCAGCAAGTTTTCTGGAGGAATTGAAATTTTGTCACCAACATGGCATCATGGTATGGACAAATTTGAGCATCTTCAGTAAAATCAAGCCCAAACCTATGTCGTAGGAGCTCCTTGTCCACTGGTGACATTTCCTTAGCTGATTGTAGTTGACTTTTGCCATAATAGAAGGGTGATGACTTATGACAATCAGCTCCATCTGATCTGCCGAAGTAGAAGGGTGCAAAGATCTCTTGGTTCATTTTACACAATAGTTTATTAACCTATAACAACCAATTTTGAAAGCTCATTAATATCCTGGTTTGAAGCAGTCTTGATTGTACATAAAATACACAAATTAGGTTACCAAAACATATCGTTTTAGTGCTTATCATCAGCTACAGCAATTATTGTTGATCATTCAAACACTTGATAGTCGGCACTAAGATTTTACAATGTCAACACCAAAGATAACACCGCACAGAAGACCAACACTGTGAAAAATTGCCAATAATGGAAGCAACAACTGAAAGCGGTGATTCAGCAATGCACTGCTTTGATGACAGAGCATTAAAAAACAACTGCTGCTTTATGATGCTGATGGAAACGGAGTGATAACGCATATATGCACCACCACGAATTGTAGAGTTGAAACCTTCTAAAGCAACATAGCATTCCATTATGATCTTCTACATCTGTACTCTGCAAACATCTTGAGGTGCGTTGCAGAGGGTATGTCCCATTGTACCAGTTATTAGGGTTCTTCCTGTTCCATTCACGTATGGCGTTGGGAAGATTGATTTTCTGAATGTCTCTGCATGTGCAGTAATTATTCTAATCTTTTCCTCAGACTCCCTATGTGAGCAATATGTAGGGGGTTTTAGTATATTCCTACAGTAATCATTTAAAGCTGGTTCTTGAAACTTTATTAACAGGCTTTCTCAGGATAGTCTACATTATGTCTCTCTTCAAGAGTCATCCAGTTCAGTTCCTTCACTATGACTGTTGACACTCTTCCATGGATTAAAAAACTTGTGACCATTTGTGCTGCCCTTCTATATATACATTCGATATCCTCTGTCAGTCCTATTTAGTATGGGTCCCAGACACATGAGCAATTTTCTCGAAATGGTCGCAAGCGTTAATTGTAAGCAATCTCCTTTGTAGACTGATTGCACTTTCCCAGTATTCTACCCATAAACCAAAGGCTACCATCTGTTTTACCCACAACTGAATCTACGTGATCACTCCATTTCATATCCCTACAAAGTGTTACACCCAGGTATTTGTATGAGTTGGTCGATTTCAACAGTAACTCACTGATATTATAGTCATACGATACTACATTTTCTTTGTCTGCGAAGTGTAAAATTTTACATTTCTGAACATTCAGAGCAAGTTGCCAATCTCTGTGCTACATTGAAATCTTATCAAGATCTGACAATATTTATGCATCTCTTTCAGATAGTACTTCATTATAGATAACTGCATCATCTGCAAAGGGCCTGATTTTACTATTAATATTGTCTGCAAGGTATTAATATACAATATGAACAGCAAGGGTCCCAACACACTTCCCTGGGCCACACCCAAAGTTACTTCTATAGCTGACAATGGCTCTCCATCCAAAATACCACACTGTGTCCTTCCAACCAAAAAGTCATGAATCCAGTCACAAATTTCACTTGATACCCCATATGATCGTACTTTTGACAATAAGCGTATTTGTGGTACTGAGTCAAATGCTTTTCAGAAATCAGGAAATACTACATCTACTTGGTTTTTAGAGTCTTAAGAGCATTTTATGAGGTTACATTATATTTATATTCTATACTGTGAAATAATGTAATAACACTTCTTATTAGCAGAGTTACATTCCCTAAACCACAGGCTAATCTTACACTACTAAAAGACCCTACACTTACACATATTCTGATTTACAAATTCAAATTGTATTAAGTTTTTGTATTTATTGATAATCCATTTTCCCTACTTTTGATAGGTATTCTTACTCATCAAAATGCGAGATTCAGAAATTAAACAATATTGCTTTGAAAGCTTAAAGCATGTTCTTTCCAGTGAAAAAGATTAAACAGGGCACAACTGATATATTGCCCGCCAAAAATACCCTGAAATTTGCTCGTAGAAAATTTTGGCCAACTTTGTAGATGCATATCTTTTCATCTAGGCATCCAATGTTAATTAAATTTAATCCATATATAGACATCATAGGTAGGAATAACCCTCTGAAGTTTGGTCTGATTGGTTCATATGAGAAGTAGCAGTGGCCGGTCGAACCTTGGTTCTCGGAATAACGCAATGAATTTTTTAGCCAATTTAGAGGCTTGTATGTACACTTAGGTGTGCTCAAGTCCCTAATTTTTGCCATAGTGTGATTCAGCATAAAAAGTTGCCTATGGATATTAAAGCAAATGACCAAATGTTTGATAGAACTTTCAAAAAGGCCTAGCAAACTTGGCACATTTGCACCTTCATGGGTGGTGCGAAGGTGAGTTGCCGCTCTTTAAAGGCACCTAAAAATTCAACCACTGATGATACTGGACTGAAATTTGGTATATAAACATCAAAGACAATACAGAACCTTCACACCAAATTTCATTAGATTTGGAGATGGTCACTTTTTAATATTGGTCCCTTTGGCATGGAAAGACCTCGATGGCACTCTGGCATCTGGTGTGTCAAAATTGTGATGGGGGACTGGAATTTAATAGCAGAAAAAAGAAGAGCAGGAAAAATAGTCCGATAAAGTGGACTGGGGGGGGGGGGGGAGGGGGGGGTAAGGAATGAAAGTTAATTGTTGCAAATGCTTGTTTTAAGGTTGTACGCATGGAAGAGACCTGGAAGCACCACAAAGATTCATATAGATTACACAATCATAAGGCAAAGAGTTCAAAATCGGCTTTTAGACCACAAAAGATTTCCAGGGGTAAATGTGGAGTCTGCCCTTAATCTATTGGTTATGAACTGCAGATTAAAACTGAAGAACTTGTAGAAAGGTAAAAAAAATTAGAGGATGGTACTTGGATAAACTGAACAAACTGAAAGCTATTGAGAGTTTGAAACGGAGCATTAGTAAACAATTGTCTGTTACAGGAGAAAGAAATAAAACAGAAGGCAAATTGGAAACTCTGAGGGGTGAAACAGCGTAACAGCACAGGATCAAATAGGAAAAAAGATAAGGCCTAGCAGAAATCCTTGGATAACACACAAGATATCAAATTTAGCTGATGAAAGAATAACATACAAAAATGCAGCACATGAAGCAAGTGAAAAAGAACACAGGCATCTAAAAGGTAAGAAGTAATACAAAATGGCAATGCCGTGATAAAGTGGAGATAGATTAGATGCAACTTTTGGTGCATGGATACACAGTGAGGAGATCCTCCCTCAAGAATCTGCAATATGCCATAAAACAAGGATGCATAACACATATTTACAAAAACAATAGATATGCTAGTGGCCCTTTCACATACTCCAAACGAAATAACGTTCATGGATGTGGAGTAAGTAAAAAAATCTTAAACGTAATTTCAGTTAAGAGGTAATAATAAAGATGTCTCATGACATGTCATAAACTGAGGTACCTATGATGATTCTTCGATTATTGCAGTCACACAATATCAAAGAGAAAATCAGTTTGGAACACTTATTTACATAATCATATTGCAAAAATAATGTGTTGGTCAGACTATACGTACCATTCACGTTATTTTATATTAGGCTATTAATCTATATTCTTATGTAAGGACACCATGTTTTTTAATGTTGTTACCAAAAATCTTAAAATGTTTTTGACTGATTTACTTCAAATTTTTACATGTAAATATAACAAACATTTGAATGGACATAGTCTACATATTTTTTAATATACGCAGACTTGCTGAAAAGTAATGCCTCCAAATTTTTCATTCCATTCCCAATATCAGTTGCGGTATTACATGTCGCACATATTACTTGGCCTACTTAGCCAGTGCCCTGGTGCAAATTGTAACCTGACGCCACTAGAGAGCCCCGAACTGTGGCACAGAAGATGGATGTGTGGAGTGTAACTATGTCTGTGTGTGAGAAACAACATCCTGTAATTGAGTTTCTAACTGCAAAAAACATGCCTCCAACTGAAATCCATAGAAGAATGTAAGCTGTGTATGGTGGTGACGACTGTATCAACATCATTAACATGTGACATTGGGTTGTTTGTGCTCGTGATGAAGGAAATGGTGGAGCTATCCTGAAGGACTGTGGATGACTGCATACAGCAACCAATGAGACTCAATGGACTCAGGTAGATGAACTCATCAGAGAAAACCAGTTCGATAACACAGATATAACTCATGCAAGTGTGGCGCATCACAAGAGTGTGTACAGACCATCATTGGAGAACTGTGGTACAGAAAATTGTGTGCATATAGTAGGTGCCTCAAATGCTCACTGACATGAAAAAGGGAAGACTGAACATTTGTCAACAATTTCTTTTGCTTTTGTGGCATGAATGTGATGGACCCCTTAACAACATTGTGACAGGTGATGAAAGCTGGGTTCACTATTTTCATGCCAAAAACAAGACAGCATCAATAGAGTTCTCCCACAAAGGATCATCAATGCCAAAAAGGTTTAAGAGCATGATATCAGCAGGTAAATTCATGTTCATAAACTATGCAACATTCTGCGAGACCCTAAGAAATGTGAAAGCACAAATTCGAAGTGCTTATAGACACATGGAGCACCCTCTCCTTCAGCCTGATACAGACGAGCACTGAGACATCTGCAACAATCTGACACCTGTCATCGATCATCCTCCATGCAGTCCCCACTTGACCCCATCCGATTTTCATCTGTTTCCAAAACTTACAAAACACCTTCAAGGACTCCATTTTGACATTGATGAAGTGGTGGTAGGTGAGGTGAGGTTGTGGCTCCATCGACAAAGTCAAACGTTCTACAGTGACGGTATCAACAAACTGGTCTCTCACTGGGAGAAATTTTTTCGTCACCAGGATGGCTGTGTTCAGAAACAAATATGTAGAAATGAAGAATAAAGATGTAGAATGTAAAAAAACGCTGGCTTTGTTTAAAAGCTTGAAGATGAAACTTAGTAACCTAATCCATTCACAGATTAAAACCATGCACTATACTATCATTGACGCTACTATCCTCGCAGATCCAACAGCTGGAGAGGTCTCTCTCATACGATGTGTATCAACTGATATACCAATTCAGTTTAAGCAACGTCAGTTCCCAATCAAGGCTTCATTTGCAATAACAATCAAAAAAGGCTCAAGGACAGAGGGAGGGGGTGGGGGAGGAGGAGGAAAACGACAAAGAGAGGGAGGGAGGGAGGGAGGGAGGGAGGGAGGGAGGGAGGGAGGGAGGGAGGGAGGGAGGGGGAGGGAGGGGGAGGGGAGGGGGAGGGGGAGGGGGAGGGGGAGGGGGAGGGGGAGGGGGAGGGGGAGGGGGAGAGGGAGAGAGGGAGAGGGGATGGCATTAAGAGGTATCTCCAATGCCCCTTCAAAGCTTCTGCCAGAAGAGTGAGCCACTGATCCAAAAGCTTGCAAACTTGCATAGTTTTATATGTGTGTTCTCCTGCCACTGCATCATGAGCAGATTTTTTAATCTATTGAACAACATTATATTTTTAATAAATCCTTTAGGCTCTTCTTAAACTGAATTTTATTAGTAGTTGAACTTTTTATGGCTGCTGGCCAGTTACTGAAAATGTGCTACCCTCCTGATTAGTGGACATATTATTCTTATTTCTAGTATTGATTCCTTGTAGCCAGTAGTTGGTTTGACAAAGAGATACATCATTTATGACAAATTTCATTACAGAACAAATATATTGGGAGACAGTACCTTTTGGATTAGTAAAACTGTAGCTTGTCTTGGTAAGTTAAAAATCATCCTGATTGACATAATGGACTGAAAGTCTCGAATGAACTGTGACAGGAGCCAACCAACAGTGAACTGACATACTAGGTTATATATTAAAACTCTGAAAAACTGCATTGATAATGGCCAGGTACTAGCCAAAAATCTAGATTTGTTTTAATAAAACCATTATTTTGAAAGGACTAAAAGCACCTGAAGTATGCTCATATATATAATTTCTCATCATATGCATTGTAAATCAAGATTCTTACTTCCTTCAGTAGTTCTGAGGTGTGCTCCTATCAAATGATTTTTTTTTTTAAATATAAAATTGTAATCCCAAGAATGTAATACTGACAACATCATCTATCTGCTTATTATCACACTTTAGACATATACTGGAGGGGGGGGGGGGGGGGGGGGAAGACCTCTTACAAGTTCTGAACTGCATATCGTGCATCTCTTCACATTTTAGTGAGGAAAAAATTGGCTGGGAATCATTTATTGATGTCCACAGAAATTTCATTAACTGATCTTCCTAAAACTATATCTGTGATTTGTTACTTACGGCAATATTTGTATTGTCTGCATACAAAACCAATCTGGCATGTGATGGTACTACTGATAAGAGGCCTAAGAATGGACCTTGTGGAACATTATGTATAATTAGTTCCTAATTGGGTGATGACTGGTAGCTTAATATAGAACAACTCCTTCTTAAGGATATCCTCTGTTTTCTATCAGATTTAAACCATTTTGCAGAATCTCCTGCTACATCACAAAATTCCAATTTACTAAAAAGGATATTTTGATTGACACGGTTAAATGCTTTTGACAGATAATTTACTTTGGATGCACTCTATCAGTGTGCTATGGTACTGTGGGGATTTTAATTTATACTAGAATTGCAAATATGAACCAGGAGAATAAACACACTTTTATTAGGTAACTTTATCACTACCCCTTGAAAAAACATGCATAGGTATGGGAAAAATAGATGCTGCCTATGGGAAAATTAAAGAGACCTTTGGAGGAATAAAAAGCAACTGTACGAGTATTAACAGATGGCTAGTCACTGCAAAATAAAGAATCAAAGAATGAAAGTTGGAATGAATATAAGGATGGGCTTTGCAAAGGACACACCTTAACTCCAAACAAGGTCCCTGGAGTACATGACGTTACCTCAAAATTATCGAAATCATTGGGAGAACAAAAGCACAAGCAAAGCTGCACCTTTTGGCCCAGATGGGCTAATTGCGACCACAATGTCATCCTCTTCCAATGGTGTCACTTGGATGTAGTATGCAGGAGCATGGGATCAATGCACCACTCTTCTGGATACTGTTGAGTTTCCTCACTTTGGCACTTTGGTGCCACTGCTTCTCAATCAAGTAGCTTCTCAACTGGCATCACATGGCTGAGCGCACCACACTCCAGTCCTCCCACCAACATAAAAGTCCCTGGCAGTACTGGGAATTGAACCTTGGTCTTACGCATAGATGTCAGACATGCTATGGAGGCGGACTTCAGGAGAACATGCCAGTACACAATGTATTCAATTTTGATGCAAGATGTATGAGATAAAAATAAGACCGTCACACTTCAGGGAGTATTTAATAATTCCATCTCCAAAGAAAGCAAGTACTGGCACCTGTGAGTATTACCAAACCATATGTTTAATACATTATGGTTACAAAATATTGGCAAACATTATCTACACAAAAGGAAACAGTGGTACAAGCCAACCTCAGGGACAAAAAAGTTTGGTTTCTGGGTTGTAATCTACAAACTTTGCAATCTTTCAATGACACTAATTCTGTCACAGATGGTAAAGAACTTGAAAGAGGAGTAGAACAGTATGGGCAGTTTGTTTAAAAGAGATAAAACAAGGATAATGAAATGTAATCAAATTAAATCAGGTAACATCGTGTTAATTAGATAAGGAAATGATACACTAAAAATAGTGATCAGGTCGGAAGAATATGAACTACAGATTTGCAAAAGGAAGAAAAATATTTCTGAAATTGAAAAAAATACTTCAACTCACTTTTTGGAAACACATCATCTATTACCTGCTCTCTCATTGTGTACACACACCAAGGTGACAAAAGTCATGGAATAGCAATACGCATGTATATCAATGGTGATAACAGCACATGCACAAGGTATGATAAGGCAGTGCATTGGCTCGATATCCACAGTTCAACTGTGTGCGCCAAGATTTCTGGTATCTTTTCTCACCATATACAACACAGTGGCCGGTGGCCTTCACTTAACAAGTGAGAGTAGACAAGTTTGTGTAGATTTGTCAGTGTTTACAGCCAAGCAACACTGTGTGAAGTAAATGCAGAAACCAACATGTGTTACAATGAACATATTCGTTAGGGCAGTGTGGTGTAATTTGGCATTACTGGAAAGCTGATCTGGTCAGATAGGTCCTGATTTCGGCTGGCAAGAGCGGATGATAGGGTTTGAGTGTGACGTTGAGCCGCGCGGTCTAAGGCATCTTCTCACGGTTCGCACAGCTCCCCTGTCGGAGGGTTAAGTCCTCCCTCAGGCATGGGTGTACGTGTGTTGTCCTTAGCGTAAGTTAGTTTATGTAAGATTAAGTAGTGCATAAGCTTAGGGACCGACGACCTCAGCAGTTTGGTCCCATAAGACCTGTCCACAAATTTTCAAATTTGTGACACAGACACCATGAAGCCATGGACCCAAGTTGTTCACAAGGTACTTTGCAAGTCAGTGGTAGCTCCATAATGGCGTGGGCTGTGTGTACATGGAATGTACTCGGTCCTGTGCTCCAACTGAACCGAACATTAACTGGAAATGGTTGTTTGGCTACTTAGAGACCATCTGCAGCTATTAATGGACTTCACATTCCAAAACAATTATTCATTTTTATAGATGACAATATGTCATGTCACCGGGCCACTATTAGGTTACTAACAGTGTCATGCTAAGTTATTTCTTTTAACTCCGATAAATATATTGTGTATGTAGTTCTTCCCTACTACTACTGTAACCAGTATAACGACATGTTGAAATTCTATACCAAACATTTAAATGTTAACAACCTTCTACCACGGGTAAAATCCTCGCTACTTTCGTTTAAAGCTTTCATCAACAATGTTCTTTTGTGTTAAAAGGAAAGTTAATCTCGGTTTTCGCAATAGAACAAGGAACGTTTGTTAGTCACACTCACATAAATATCAGTGCCAACACGACTCTTACGATAACTTCCACAAACAAGTTGCTTGAGTTTTCCCGTGAGTCTGCCATCTTTTAACTATCTATTTAACATATCGGCTTATGAGGATTTTCAGTGCTGTATTCTCCATACGACAGCCAGCATAACAGTCACAACACGCGTACATTTAAAACACTGTCACAATAACGCCAGAGATAATATGACATCAATAGGTGAAAATAACAAAAACATAGCGTTGAGGGTGTAAACATGTTTGTTACGTTGGATTGCTTTCTTGTGCTGCTCTCGTAAAACATATTTGCAAATGAGTTTCTCGTTAACGTCTCTATCCGCACTGGTAGCCGTGCATCCACGTCGTCTGCAACGCTATCTCTATGTATATGGAGAAATAGTGGTCCTATTACGCTTCGCTGAGGCACTCCTGGCGCTCATGAATGCTCACCGTCGAGAATACCATACTGGATTCTATAACTTAACAAGTCTTCGAGCCACTCACATATCTGTGAACCTATTCCTTATACGCGTACCTTTTTTAACAGCCTGCAAAGGGGCACCGTGTCAGCCGCTTTCCGGAAATCTAGAGATTTGAAATCTGCCTGGTACTCTTCATCCGTAGTTCTCAGCATATCACGAGAGAAAAGGACACGATAAATTTCACACGAGCGATACTTTCTAAAACCATGCTGATTCGCAGACATAAGCTTCTCGATCTCAAGAAAATTTATTGTATTCGAACAGAGAATATGTTCAAGCATGCAGCAAATCGACTTTAGGGATATTAGTCTGTAATTCTGTGGGTCCATTCTTTTGCTCTTCTTATGCACAGGAGTAATCTGCACTTTTTTCCAGTCGCTTTGGACTTTGTTCTGGGCTAGAGATTCACGATAAATGCAAGCTAAGTAAAGGGACCAATGCCGTAGAGTACTCTTTGAAAAACCGAATTGGGACTTCCTTCGGACCTGATGATTTATTTGTTTTCAATTCCTTCAGTTATTGCCATGTCGTTCACATGGAAGCCTTTTCGATGTTCAAACGACGGTGTGTTTGTACGATTCTCCTGCGTGAACGATTTCTTGAACATGAAATTTGAAACTCTGGCTTTCGTTTTGCTATCTTCAGCTGCCACACCAGCCAGCAGTTTCATGGTAGACGCTATCACGGACTGACATATTTCCCATAAAGTTGCTGATATTGTTAGCGATAATATTGCAAATATCTGCTGTCAAACATGGTGAGTTTTGGTCAATACCATGTTTCACCTTCTCTCTAAATTTTGCTGTACAAGAAGCTACGGAAGAGATAACCGAGCCGCGTGAGACTAGCTGAGCGGTCTAAGGCGCTGCAGTCATGGACTGTGCGGCTGGTCCTGGCGGAGGTTCGAATCCTCCCTCGGGCTTGGGTGTGTGTGTTTTTCCTTCGGATAATTTAGGTTAACTAGTGTGTAAGCTTAGGGACTGATGACCTTAGCAGTTAGGTCCCATAAGATTTCAACACACATTTTTGAGATATCCGACATTTTAGCAAAAGTTGAAAATATTGTGACGTTTTTAAATCGTATCACACAAGAACAAAAAAACTGATTGCTTCACAACAGCAAATGAATTTAACCGACCTCAAGCACAAACTGGATGTCCAGACTCCCTGAAATTCTATTTTTGACATGCTGCAGCGAATAGTGAGATAAAGGATTACTGCTACGTTAGCACTTCTGCACTTTGACCAAACTGTAAGAGAAGGGGACTGGGAGATAATAGAGGGAGGTTTGCTCTTACTTAGTCCACTCTATGAAATTACAATACAAATAAGTGCCGAAAAAATATGACTTTGTTAGAAGTTAGTGTGTTTTGTAACTTGCTTAACAGTTTTCTGCTTCTAACAATAAAAAAGTCACAGTGCAATCAAGTGTTGAAGAAAGGCAATGAAGACCGTTTTCAAGATGTAAAGAATAACATTCCATACGCTGGGTGTACCACTCTGAACACTGCTAGAGAGGATTTAGAAACCAAAGAGCTTCTGAAACTGCAATACAGCGCCTCAGAAATAAAACCAGCGAAGTGCAATTGCATCAGAGGGAGAATCAAGAGCCGGCCGGAGTGGCTGTGCGGTTCTAGGCGCTACAGTCTGGAGCCGAGCGGCCGCTACGGTCGCAGGTTCGAATCCTGCCTCGGACATGGATGTGTGTGATATCCTTAGGTTATTTTGGTTTAATTAGTTCTAAGTTCTAGGCGACTGATGACCTCAGAAGTTAGGTCGCATAATGCTCAGAGCCATTTTTGAGAATCAAGAAATTTCAGTGACTGATTCTTTTCCTAGCGACTCATCTGCGCCTAGTATAGTAGCAGTAGTAATGAAAATAAAGATGATTCTACGAGGGCAGTTCAATAAGTAATGCAACACATTTTTTTTCTCGGCCAATTTTGGTTGAAAAAACCGGAAATTTCTTGTGGAATATTTTCAAACATTCCCGCTTCGTCTCGTATAGTTTCATTGACTTCCGACAGGTGGCAGCGCTGTACGGAGCTGTAAAAATGGCGTCTGTAACGGATGTGCGTTGCAAACAACGGGCAGTGATCGAGTTTCTTTTGGCGGAAAACCAGGGCATCTCAGATATTCATAGGCACTTGCAGAATGTCTACGGTGATCTGGCAGTGGACAAAAGCACGGTGAGTCGTTGGGCAAAGCGTGTGTCATCATCGCCGCAAGGTCAAGCAAGACTGTCTGATCTCCCGCGTGCGGGCCGGCCGTGCACAGCTGTGACTCCTGCAATGGCGGAGCGTGCGAACACACTCGTTGGAGATGATCGACGGATCACCATCAAACAACTCAGTGCTCAACTTGACATCTCTGTTGGTAGTGCTGTCACAATTGTTCACCAGTTGGGATATTCAAAGGTTTGTTCCCGCTGGGTCCCTCGTTGTCTAACCGAACACCATAAAGAGCAAAGGAGAACCATCTGTGCGGAATTGCTTGCTCGTCATGTGGCTGAGGGTGACAATTTCTTGTCAAAGATTGTTACAGGCGATGAAACATGGGTTCATCACTTCGAACCTGAAACAAAACGGCAATCAATGGAGTGGCGCCACACCCACTCCCCTACCAAGAAAAAGTTTAAAGCCATACCCTCAGCCGGTAAAGCCATGGTTACAGTCTTCTGGGCCGCTGAAGGGGCTATTCTGTTCAATGTCCTTCCCCATGGTCAAACGATCAACTCTGAAGTGTATTGTGCTACTCTTCAGAAATTGAAGAAACGACTTCAGCGTGTTCGTAGGCACAAAAATCTGAACGAACTTCTCCTTCTTCATGACAACGCAAGACTTCACACAAGTCTTCGCACCCAAGAGGAGCTCACAAAACTTCAGTGGACTGTTCTTCCTCATGCACCCTACAGCCCCGATCTCGCACCGTCGGATTTCCACATGTTTGGCCCAATGAAGGACGCAATCCGTGGGAGGCACTACGCGGATGATGAAGAAGTTATTGAGGCAGTACGACGTTGGCTCCGACATCGACCAGTGGAATGGTACCGTGCAGGCATACAGGCCCTCATTTCAAGGTGGCGTAAGGCCGTAGCATTGAATGGAGATTACGTTGAAAAATAGTGTTGTGTAGCTAAAATATTGGGGAATAACCTGGTGTATTCAATGCTGAATAAAACAACCCCTGTTTCAGAAAAAAATGTGTTGCATTACTTATTGAACTGCCCTCGTATATGGGAATAGTAAGGTCAAGAAATTAAAAAAAATTACTAGACTAGATACTGCAAGTATTCGCGAACTCAACAAATACCTCAATGTAGAGTATTTAGATTGCAAAAAGACCCACTTAAATGGTGGCATGAGAGTTGTCATTTATGTCCTCATGTATATATATATATATATATATATATATATATATATATATATATATATATATATATATATATATATATCGCGATGTGATTGACATGTGTAATCACACCTCCATACTTATCAAGAGGGACACTTACTTGTCAATCACATCGCGATTACGGACAGCATGGGGTTCACGCCTGAGCCTCAGGACGTGCGCTAGTAGCGCATGTCGGATGTTTCAAGCGTCAACTTTCGTCTCAATATCTCGGGATGTAATGGGAATATTGCGATGCAATCAACGCCATTGTGTATGTGCTTTGTCATGCTATGGATTGCTGAAGAAAAAATATAGGAGGTCCATTTAAAAAAACATAAGTTTGTGTTAAAAAACACATATGCTTTCGTTTTAGAATGTTTCCAAATATGTACATTCATGGGCCCCAGCCCTACATTGATACCGGTGAAAGTCGTTTTCCAATAGCTGTTATTGTTCCAGAGATATTTTGGGTGGACAAGATAGCTGGGACACCCTATATATATATATATATATATATATGTGTGTGTGTGTGTGTGTGTGTGTGTGTGTGTGTGTGTGTGTGTGTGTGTGTGTGTGTGTGTTAAAGAGATTTTGCATAGCATTGACATCAGTACCGTGGAAGAGAGTTTTTTTGCAACAGGACAAATTCTTAATGAATGAAGAAACACTGTTATCTACAAATAAAGTTTCCAAATTAATATTTTTACATGATAATATGTAAATTTTTGTGATATTCAACTTGATACTTAGAAGACTAATTAATATTCAAAGAATGATAATTTAAAGTACAAAAAAAATATGCTTTACAATACGATCTCACTCAGGGGTCATGGTTATTTTTTCTGTGTATAACTGTTGAGTAACAAATTCACCAGTGTTTCTTTTGTTAATAACATAGGTGTTATTGTTTGTGACATATGGTATGTAGCATGTACCTAATAGCATAAGTATTTTTAGTTGATTATTTCCAAAATTTTATAAAAATTAAAAAGTCGGTTATTTATAAAAGGTATTTTATGCACCAAAATAAACACATTTAGCATATTTTGTAATTAATATTTCCTCAGTGAACTAATAAATAAATGAATAAATAATTAAACACCTCCATTCAAAAATTATAATACTATGAGTACACTGTATGTAAAGCAGTTGATTGCCCCATTCTATCTATTTGTATAAATAACTGTTTTTTCCCTTTTGATGTCTAATCACCCAATATGTGGATAATAACACAGTCATTGACAATACTGGTCAGTATAACAAATAAAAGAATATGAGCAGTAGCAGTGGCAAAGTGAACTAACGATCTGTCTTTCTGGAATCCGAGATGGAACGAACTAAAAGAAGGACCTAGTTCGTGACAGAGCTGTGAACTAAACTGAGCACTCCCATTCACGAACTATTCTGCACAAGGCTGCAATCTAAGGACATAGATGAAAATATATAAAGCTACCCACCGTGTTACATAAAGATATAAGATAACTAGACTCCTAAACATGATACTTAAATGGATAGATTTTTAGTAACAATTCTTTGGCCTGTAAAAGTAGGTTTAAGTTTCTGATCAAGGAAATTAAGCAGAAAATAGTTACTCACTCTTCCCACTTCGTTTAACTTGATAAAAATTTGTCCACCAATGCACGACTGGACTAACAAAAAACATTTCCTTAAATACATTAAAATTTTCAAATACGAACCAAAACGATTCATGGAACTATTGTAGATGATATTTCACTTTCAACAACTAGTTTTATATACAAATTAATAGTTAGCCATAGGTTCTAGTATAGACACTACAGTTGCCATTTTTTAAATGACTTGGAGGACGATCTTATGATCACAACAAGAGAAAAATTGTCTGTTGTAAATGGCATGTAGGCAAACGCTTTTACTATTTGTTGGTACTAAAGAAGAAATAGAGACACAGAGTTTAAAGACTGCCAAAGGAAAATTAAGTAGACCGTTGAGCATGAAACTGATGGCAGTTTAGAATTTCTCGATTTTAACATTAAAATGCTATGTAGTAAGTATGCATTTAGGGCTTATAGGAAACTGTCAGCAACTGAAGCTGTAATTTCTAAGGAATCGTATCATCCAAGGGCTTATAAAAAGGCTGTTTTTCAGAATTTGTTCACCACAGGGAATGTCTCGCGCCAGTAAAACGCCTGACTACACTGACGTTTCAGACCGGAAATTGACATCATTTGCAAGCTAATGATGTGCTTATCAAGGAATCTTGAAAGATCTTTGCATGAATAAATGAAGAAACTTAATATGTAATTTAAAAAACGAGTCATATAGACTTTGTGACTTCTGAGACCGAGCACTGTATAAATTATGGATTATATGTGGGAAGTAGCCCCATATGTATGATGTGGCAGCTGTTAAACAAAAAAATTAGTTTTTTAGAATGTCTACATCTATGAACACACTAATATCCTAAAATCCTGGAAGAGTGGCATGTCTGTAGATTATATTTATTATATTTACATGCTAGTGATTGGCTGGTTATTTTGCTACAGCAGACGGCATTTTCGTCTTCGAGCGCCATTTCTTCTATAAATGTGTTTGTGGCTCCTGATTTATCCCTGTGTGAGATCTATTTTCGGATTTAACGTATGGTTTCTTCTTTCTTGTATTTAACTCTTGTCACAGCGCTAATGCCATACCTGCCCATACGATCTCAGTTGACACTATGTTGAAAGCTGTGCAAGTATGTAGAATTTGTGATGTCCTGTGTGAACGGTAGCTCACAGTGTCACTACAGAAAGCGACAAGCTGGGGCGACACATTAGCTCCGTGTGTGAACTTGGCTTAAATAGAAACATCGGCCTAACCAGAATAATGACGTCACAAGCTACGAAAGTGGCAGCTTGACAAGTCCGACCCCTAGGGGGTCGAGTACATTCCACATTGCTTTTTGAAGGAACTGACATAATCGTGATGTAGTGGTGCCGTGGGAAGACCAGAATGGAGGCTATCGATTTGTCGAACGCTATAGCGCCGAGTTGACGTCTATGGATTGAGTGACAGGAGAATCCCATTTGCAGTGAGAACTTTATCGGTATATGTTTGTGGTTGTGCAATGTGCGAAATATTTGTGACAAGGAAGAACATGATCATTACTGCTCATCTGACTTACAGCATTTTAAGCAGCCCTCAGGTTCCTACCTAACCACTCACTCGGAAATCATTACATATTCAGACATAAACAGCGAAATATTTGTTTCATCTTTCATTCTCTACTCAGACGGAAATGTTAAATAATATCGAAAACTGCAGAACACACTTGTATTGCATTCATAATAAAGTCCAAGATTACGTTAACAGCGCTAACAGAAAAATATATTAGAATGTAGTGGGATGCAAACCTACAATCTGTAACTCAGGAAACCATGACATTATCCATTATGCTACAGCTTTATTATTATTATTATTATTATTATTAAATGAATTTATTGAGAAACAGGTATCACAAAGCTTTTACTCTGACTTTAAATACAACATTTACATAAGTTGTATAAATGATAAGAACTTTTCTCTTTTCAGTTTATTGTTAAGAATATCTTGTTCTTCATTCTTCAGGTGTTGTTTAAGGTCATACATAGACTCTCCTTCCTTGTTGAAGATGTAGTTTATAAAACAATAGATGAACCATATGCATGTTCTTGTCTTGGATGTGGGAGTTGCCTTGACATCCATATAAATAATTTCCTTGCTGTTCAATTTTGTTAACAGGTGTTGATGACAAACTTATTGCTGACTTAAATTTTATATATTTCCATAGTCCTGGAGTTCTGGAGCAACCTACTATTGGTGTATGGCCATGTCGCCTATTCCACAATAGAGTCAGCACAGGATGCACTGGCCGATGCTCAGTGGCCAGTTTTTGTCCAATGAACTGTGCAAGTTCATTCGTTTGATCAGAGAGGATGCCGAGATTGTCTGCCGCCTTTCGGCTGGTCAGCGATGACGTAATCGAGGCCCACGCCCTGCAGTCTTTCTCAAACGATTTTGCAGAAACTATTCGGTAAACATTTTCATTTTTGATTTTTTTAGCCTTATATGTCAGGTTCATTACGATGTACCCGTCATTGCGATAATGATCATAATCCTTGTGAGATTTACATGGAATAAGACACTGCATGAAATTCTAAAATATTTGCAATAAAAAGTAGGGATAGGTATGATTTTGCGTTCGGTGCATATTACATAATATTTTGCTGTGTACAAAATTTTGCTATCATATTGTATTTTTCTTTAGACTTGGTTGCAGGTCTCTATCTGTCAACAATCTAGAGAAAATTGATCTGACATAGCACACTCATTTACGATGGCGACGTGCAATAAAGCCAGAGTGAAATATCCATCACATTTCTCATATTTCTTTAACGGTTTGAGATATCGAAATGAGATTTTGGCAAATGACAGCATGCAAAGAGGAGAATATTTTTCTATATACTTATTACGCAAAACTTCATTATCTATCATGTTATTCCACTAAGTACAGACTTTTTTGATGAAACAATTAATTTTTAAGGGCCACCAATAGCTACTGAAATGAGAAATGCTATAGGTTTTGGAACAGTATAAGACAGGCATTACACGTTTGTATTATACTGAGGATGTGCTTTTTCATAAGATACTGACCTTACGTTTCCTCAGTACCTTGTGCAATAAACCTAATAAGTCACTGTTTAAGAATTCTCTCACAACGACGCCTGCACAATATGTTAGTGAGGTGAGACTGTGTAAATACCACTGTGTTTTGGTGAAAGAAGCAAATTTTAACATGGCAATAGGAGAAATGTGTAGGGACGTTTCTCTGAATAATAATTAACAAGCCAGGCGAAAATAAATCACTGCATTTTCAGTGCTATTCTTTTTGGATACTAATCAAAGAGGAGGTAACAGATCTTTTTCAATGGTCACCATGCAAGTGTGGGTGTGGAGGGGCCCACCTATTATTTACAAAAAATGTGAGTGTAGGCTCCAGTTTAGAATGGAATTTCCCCTACAGCGCCTGCCCACAGCCCCCACTACTACCACTCTCCCAACTTGTGGCCTGCAGTCTGCGCATCTACCAGACACAGTATTTTGCATGGACTCTACTGGCAGTATGGATGATTAGTTAGTTTTACGCTGTGGCGTCAAGCAGCTGTTGGGATCAAATCATTTATAAACATGTGAGCTGTTGACTGTAACCTTGAACTTAAGGATCTGTATTCAAAGTTTGACCAGGTCGTCTTCCAGTTTAAGTATTTGTGTTTCATCTGGTTTGCTGGGGATCATGGAGCTTTTTCCTAATGGTTTCGATTATTATCTTACATTTGGAGTCTTCTGTAAAACGTATGTTGGCGTTTGCACTGAAACATGTCTATTGGGAGTTTGTTATTTGCATTTCTGGAATTTGTATATTCTTTGGATGTCTCAAACGCTAGGCAACAATTTTGAATTGCTTATTATTCTTGTTTAGTCTTTGGCCAGAGTAGCTGTCTCACTGTAAGATGTGTTTCTTTTGCCGTCACCGCTTGGCAGTGAGGAGCATGATAGTTCTGTCACGAGGATAGTAGTGAGACAGTTGCCGAGCAGAGGACTTGTGGCAATGTAGAAGTAAAGCTAAGTGCATCTGGGTTTAAGTAAAATAATTTTTACAAAATTGTTAAGGCTTTCGTGGCCACTTGTTGACAAACTGCCTATTGGCTTCTGTCTCGGGTTCTTCGGCCGACGTTCATGTAATGATTTTTCTGACGTTTCGCCAGCACGAGTGGCTAGCACTGTCAAAGCTTCACCCTCCATTGCCGGTGGTGAACTGGAGGCGAGCTTTTTTTTTTTTTTTTACTGTTTCATTCCCACACCTGAGAGGTGGTGGGCGGGCTACTGCAGAGCTACCAGCTCTATTTAGCCTTAGCTTATGTGATTCTGTTGGGGCTCTGTTTATTTTTTGGTCTGGGGTAAGTGGAGGGATTTTTTTCTCCCAGTTGGGAATTTATTTGCAGGAACTTTTGGGAACAGCTCCGGTATTCACCTTACAGCCTAAGGAAAACCTGCAAAACCCGGCTGGAGCTGCTGGTTGTTTGCAACCTTCTGCCTTGATTGGAGGCGAGCTCGCGGCCGCAGACTATATGTACCTGGCGCGCCAACGTCCGAGGGCTTCTCCGCGGTCATTTCCGGTGCGGTTCTCCTCTTGCTACCTGCGACGGTCGTTCGCTGCAGTACGGGAAGCCAGGATCCGTTTACCTTAAGGCTTTCCTCTTTCTTGTTGAAACTGTTCGCGTGTTTTTGGATTTCTACAGCTTCTCTGAACAAGCGCGTGTGATAGTGCTTCTCTACAGCCAGAACTTCCGTGTCGGCGAATTTCATAACGTGGTCGGTCTCATTCAGTGCGTGCTCTGCCACGGCCGATTTCTCCACCTGCCCCAACCTGCAATGTCGCTTATGCTCTTTGATCCTGGTGTTAATGGATCGTCCAGTCATTCCGACATAAACTTTTCCGCAAGTGCAAGGTATGCGGTATATTCCCGACATTGCAAGTGGGTCTCTTTTCTCCTTCGCCGATCTAAGACACTCTTTGATCTTCCTTGTCGGTTTGAAAATCGTCTTTACGCCATGTTTGCGCAATATACGGCCGATTCTGTCCGTCACTCTGGGAATGTATGGCAGAAAGGCCGTACCCGACATTTCTTTTTCTGGTTCCTTACTTCGCCGAGTGTTTGGCTCTGTTACACTTCTAATGTAATTTGTGGAGTACCCATTGCTCCTCAGAACAGTTTCCAGGTGTTGCATTTCTCGTTTGAGGTGTTGAGGCTCACATATTAGTCCTGCTCTCGTTACGAGCGTACTAATCATGCCTCTTTTCTGGCTCGGGTGGTGGTTTGACAGTTTGTGCAGGTATCGGTGCGTGTGTGTCGGTTTTCGATACACGCTGTGTCCCAGGTTTTCGCCGTCCCTTGTGACCAGGACATCTAGAAACGCGAACAGTTTCAACAAGAAAGAGGAAAGCCTTAAGGTAAACGGATCCTGGCTTCCCGTACTGCAGCGAACGACCGTCGCAGGTAGCAAGAGGAGAACCGCACCGGAAATGACCGCGGAGAAGCCCTCGGACGTTGGCGCGCCAGGTACATATAGTCTGCGGCCGCGAGCTCGCCTCCAGTTCACCACCGGCAATGGAGGGTGAAGCTTTGACAATGCCAGCCACTCGTGCTGGCGAAACGTCAGAAAAATCATTACATGAACGTCGGCCGAAGAACCCGAGACAGAAGCCAATAGGCAGTTTGTCAAAATAATTTTTGGTTGAACATTGTGAAACAGAGGGGAAGGATTTGGAAAGTTATTTAGAATGAAAAGAGTATGAAGAGGTTTGAAGGTAATATTCTAATTTACTGGAAGTAGTTAGAATTTATTATTTAATGAGACATCCACATCAGGGAACTTTAGATTTTTCATTAAAGATTGAGTAATTTTCATTATAAGGTATTTTTTGTGTTCATTAACGATTTATCTAACTTGTGTGAGAGAAAGAGTTTGGTATCAGAGTTGCCCTTTTTCAATGTCAATGAGTATTGTAACATGAATTTCATACAATTAATAATATATCAGATAGTTCCAAAACAGTTTGTTAAAGGACTATTTCGCCTAAGAACATTGTCCACGTCTTCAATCCAAGTTTGTGTTCACCCAATGATGTGTATAAAATAGTTTATTTGTTGTCTGGACCATTGCACTAAGCTCTCAGCAACAGTAGTTAGAAATTTGCAGCTGGTGCACAGAGAGCAGCAAGTACTGCATTTCCAAGCAATAACATTACAAGGAAAGATATTTTCATTTCAGGATCAGTTTTTTCTACGATGATATCAACACTCAGGGACCATTACATGAACAGCATTATTAGGTAGATCATTAACTCACAGGGACCACTTTGTTTAATTGAAGAGATTAATAGTAAAGTTCAGGATTTAATTAGGCTGTGCAGTTTTTAGAAAGATTATAAAACAGAGCCAAATTCATGTTGTATTTTCGCAGGCAGATATATTTGGTTTCTCTCGCAATTGTAAATGTAGTCGCAAAAAGCTAAACAACAGGAAAGTTACAGCCAACCAAAGACAGCGCGAGTTCAGAGTAACAAATGAATAGAATTATTAAAGGAATCTTTGAGCATGGCATAAAGTATGTTAACAGGCATCCTTCTGTTATCTCTTTTTTCTGTCTTGATACATCGCCCAGCCTTTAGTACGTCCAACCATTTAGGTAGCAATTTGAGGGTGTGTATGAAATTTTTCACTATAAGGGCTGAACATTTGGCTCACAGTCTGTTACAGGTAGGATGCCTTTATTAAATGGTGTCATCATTTGACCCCTGGCTACCTGAAACAACATACGAGGTGCATTCAAGTTCTAAGGCCTCCGATTTTTTTTCTCCGGACTGGAAAGAGATACAAACATGTGCATTGTTTTAAAATGAGGCCGCTTTCATTGTCAATACGTCCCAGAGATGGCAGCACCGTACGGCAGATGGAATTTTACCGCCAGTGGCGAGAATGAGAACTGTTTTAAATACTTAAAATGGCGACGTTTTCCTTACTTGAACAGCGTGCAACCATTCGTTTTCTGAATTTGCGTGGTGTGAAACCAATTGAAATTCATCGACAGTTGAAGGAGACATGTGGTGATGGAGTTATGGATGTGTCGAAAGAGCGTTCGTGGGTGCGACAGTTTAATGAAGGCAGAACATCGTGTGACAACAAACCGAAACAACCTCGGGCTCGCACAAGCCGGTCTGACGACATGATCGAGAAAGTGGAGAGAATTGTTTTGGGGGATCGCCGAATGACTGTTGAACAGATCGCCTCCAGAGTTGGTATTTCTGTGGGCTCTGTGCACACAATCCTGCATGACGACCTGAAAATGCGAAAAGTGTCATCCAGGTGGGTGCCACGAATGCTGACGGACGACCACATGGCTGCCCGTGTGGCATGTTGCCAAGCAATGTTGACGCGCAACGACAGCGTGAATGGGACTTTCTTTTCTTTGGTTGTTACAATGGATGAGACGTGGATGACATTTTTCAATCCAGAAACAAAGCGCCAGTCAGTTCAATGGAAGCACACAGATTCACCGTCACCAAAAAAAATTGGGGTAACCGCCAGTGCTGAAAAAATGATGGTGTCATTGTTCTGGGACAGCGAGGGCGTAATCCTTACCCATTGCATTCCAAAGGGCACTACGGTAACAGGTGCATCCTACGAAAATGTTTTGAAGAACAAATTCCTTCCTACACTGCAACAAAAACTTCCGGGAAGGGCTGCGCGTGTGCTGTTTCACCAAGACAACGCACCCGCACATCGAGCTAACGTTACGCAACAGTTTCTTCGTGATAACAACTTTGAAGTGATTCCTCATGCACCCTGCTCACCTGACCTGGCTCCTAGTGACTTTTGGCTTTTTCCAACAATGAAAGACACTCTCCGTGACCGCACATTCACCAGCCGTGCTGCTATTGCCTCAGCGATTTTCCAGTGCTCAAAACAGACTCCTAAAGAAGCCTTCGCCGCTGCCATGGAATCATGGCGTCAGAGTTGTGAAAAATGTGTACGTCTGCAGGGCGATTACGTCGAGAAGTAACGCCAGTTTCATCGATTTCGGGTGAGTAGTTAATTAGAAAAAAAATCGGAGGCCTTAGAACTTGAATGCACCTCGTACCTTTCCGAATGCGAAAATATTTTGTTGAGCCCAACCTACGTAGGTAGGAATGATCATCAAAATAAAATAAGAGAAATCAGAGCTCGAACAGAAAGGTTTAGGTGTTCGTTTTTCCTGTGCGCTGTTCGGGAGTGGAATGGTAGAGAGATAGTATGATTGTGGTTCGATGAACCCTCTGCCAAGCACTTAAATGTGAATTGCAGAGTAGTCATGTAGATGTAGATGTAGATGTAGATAAACCAGCCTATGTACTTTTTGATTTGTATGATACATTTCCTATTGATGGCTATGATTTGTGCGCCATACCATATTTTGTATAGGGTCAGTATATTTACACATTCAATCCTCTGAATGATATTTAATTTCCTTGTACTATTCGCTATCAGGGCACCTCTCACTTTTTCTATCACTCTTTTGGAACTGGCATCTGTTTACGTTTTTCCTTGGTTTCAGTCCTAGCACTTCCATTTCAAAACATTCAGTGTAAAGGTATGATATGGGATGAGCACTTTCATTTGGCCATGGTGGGTGTGTTTTATCGTTGTTTATAGTTGCCCCTGCCGCTTCTTTACAATCATCCATTACCACATTTACTTTTGCGGTTCTGTAATTATAATGGTAACAGCATCAGTGTAGGTGTTTATAGTGAATTGTTGTGCACCAGCGTGTAAGCCTTGTATTGAAGTGCTGACTGTATGGATTAATGACTCTTAAGAGATGACTAACCGTATCATTGACAAGGAACAACTCTGTCGGACAGAACATTGTTTCGAAATGCTCCTATGAACTATTATTTGACTTAGATCTTGGAAAACATTTGATACTGGTCTGGTAGCAGAAAATATATGGTTGATTGTGGAAATCTGAAATGCTCTAGCACACTCCTAACGTATTAATGGCGAACTTTATGGAAGGCTTTCTCTAAATCAATGTTCGGCAGGCCTAGTGTTCGTTCCTGACATTTCCATGAGTAGAAGGTCGTATCTCTTAGGGTACAAATTCCATGTACAAGGACTGATACTTTTGTTAGGTACGCTACACGTCTGTTCCGCCACGAGGATGTCTGGAGTGGTTTGCTTTAATTTTGATTTTAGGCCACGAGAGATTATTTTCGAGTTTGTGCACGAGAAAGTTATCGGCCTGAAATCCTTTGTTCTTTATGGAATAGGTTTCTTGGGAACGAGTACGATATTTCCGGACTTTTTTCTGGAGTATAATTGTTGGCACTGCTGTTTCCCTGTCGCTACTTCCATGAATTCTTTCTTACTTATTGATCAGAATGATTTATAAAATTCATAGGAAATACGATCTTCTCGTGTGCTCCTCCATTTTCGAAAACTTTTGACAGCATCTTCAATTTCTTCCTTCCTGAGATATTGGTTCTGAAAACATAGCGATACCTTCATTTGTTAGATGTGACGTATAATTTTGTATTATCTCTGTTGTTTTCGGAATATCAGATGGCTGTTCTCAATACAGACTTTGGAAATGCAATTTGATCCCTTTTCGGTCGCATCTGAAGACAGTATGTTACTTACATATTTCTGTTGGCACTTATCTTGTTCTCCTGTGAGGTGATAAATGCTCCACTTTTTACCTGGTATATGCCCATAATCCTTGCAGGTGAAATTTTTCCTTCTAAACAACTTTTCTCAGTTTTAAAATTTTCTTTTTGAATTTTTTAAAATCACTTGCTCGATCTTCCCCATTCTGTTTTTGCTTGCAGTTCACGAATGATAAGATAGTAATACTCGATATTATTTCTCCTGGTTTCATAAATCCTGTAGGTGAAATTTGTAAATAATTTTCGAAAACTGAAGCAAGAAATATTACCAAACTGCCCACAGAAAAGAAAAGTAACTCCTGTATATAAAGGAGGTGACAAAGTGATCCCAGTTAACTACAGACCTTTTACTATCACATCTGTAATGTGTAAAATTGTTGAAATAGTCATACAGGATAGGAAAGTGAATTTGGTAGAGAAACATAACACAATAAAAAGAACACAGGACGGTTTCAGAAAAGATCTGTTCACAAAGACAGCAGTTGCAGACTTCACAGCATATGTAGTCAGGGCACTGGAAAAATATGAACAAGTTTTTAGGCTATTCCTAATACTATCAAATGGTTTTAATTGTATAACCCACAGTCTTCTGTTAGAAAAATTAAAACAGTGTGGCATAGAAGGCATAACGAATTATATTACCAAGAAATTTATTGAAAATATGCAACAGTGTGTAGAAATAAAATATAGAAATGGCAACATTGGAACATGTGCACTCAGGAATCAAAGAGGTAAAAGATGATTAACGACAAGGTTCAGTATTGGGACCATTACTGTTTCTCTACACATAAATCCCATGCCAGAAGCGGCAAACCATACAGTGACCATGTATGCTGATGACACATATTTAGGAGTCACCAGTGAATCTGCAAAGGACCTTGAAATGGGCAAATTTTTAGAGATGAATAGGGCATACAAATATTTTGGGTGCTGCAACCTCTTATAAATGGGAATAAAACAGCTTTCATCAGAATATGAACAAATAAAACAGCCATAGCAAATTATCTTGTTATCAGGCTTCCAGACTTAAGTATTTCAGAAGTCCACTGTGACAAGTTTCTGGGATTGATGGTGGATATGGGAGGTTAATATTGGTAAAATGTGCTCCGAAATTATCACAAATATATTTCTCATGAGAATAATGTCACAAACTGTTGATCATCTATGGTGTAGTTTAGCCACACATACATTATTACATACCTGCGTGTGGAGTAGTATGGCTAATATAAATATATGTTGAGTACTGAAACTGCAAAAGAAGGTCCTCAGGTGCATTGGGAAGCTATCAGCAAGGTATTTCTGCAGAAATAAATTCAAAGAATTAAAAAGACTGTCAGTATCTGCTTTGTACAATTACTAAACAATTACAAACTTAAAAACTACTGTTTTGAACAAATATAAATAGCAAAACCAGCAACGCTTCACAATTTCTAAATACATACTGGAATTATATATACATCCTAATCTCCTTTTCCCTCCCTCTATCCACCTCCTCCTACTCCTCCTCTCTTTCGCCATCTCCCCATCTTACCCCTCTCTTTGTCCATCTCCTCCTTACCCCTCTCTCTGTGCATTTCCTCCCCACCCCCTCTCTGTCCACCTACTCTTTCTGTCTCTAACCTTGATCCTTGTTTATTGTTATTACAAATGAAACCTTGATTGGGTAATTCAGTATCTTAAAATAAATCGGTAAATTAGTTGGGATCATTAATATAAGGGGTAAATGAGAGACCTCTCCACTTGCTGGATTGGTGAGAATAGCAGCTTCAGTGACAATATTTGTCATAATTTTAATCTCTGAATTAAAGGACTGCGAAGTTTCACATGGTTCAGATTCCATAATAGTATTCTAATCATAAGTCAATAAGCCATAGGTTCAATATTGCTCTTTCCTCTTAAAACTGACTGCAATGAAGAAAACAGAGCAGCACACTGTTGTGTATTCAGTTTTTGTTTACAATTATACATAAGGAGAAAGAAAATATGTGGTAGAATCAATTTGCCTAACGGTTTAAATGCCCTAATATATAAGTTTAAACTGACTACGAGAAAGAAAAGAGAATTGCGCATTTTCCTAGCACTGCATTTTCTTTCTCACAGTTGGTTTTAAGAGAAAAACTGTACATCGTTGTTTAAAAAAATATATACACTTTGTCTGTCTGAATGTTGGTGGAGTATTGTGTAACAATTTGAAGTAGAATGGTGAAGAAATTTACGAGATTTTTGCTAACAACATTTCACTTTTATATATTAAATATGAATTTGTAAATTACATATACTGTATATAAAAATACACAGCCAATATTCTGTCTCAATGCGAATAAGACTACTGTTCAAAAATTTGAAATAAATTCGTCAAGAACTTCACCGATTTTTTCTGACAAGGTTGCCCCTTTGATATTACAAATATATTTATTTACAATATACAGGGTGATTATAATTAAATTTAAACTTTCAAATCGCTGTATTAATAACACCAATGGTGAGAATGATGTCAAACTGCAACGGAATATTATCGGGGAAGGGGGAAAAGGTATGGCAGAAGAAAAATAAATAGTTGCAAAATGTAGCGATAGATTGTTCTGTAAGCATCATAATTTAATAGTGGTCGACTACAAATGACAAATTAATCATGTAACAATGCCCAAGGTGTACGTTTGACGTTAAACAAATTGTGCTACTACTCAGTGTGCATGGGTGTACAGGTGTGATACTGTTACTTATGCAGGGCCATCCACCATGGTAAGGTCATATCACATCGGATGGGAAACATCGGTTTTTAACTGTCATGAGGCCAAAAAAACGCATAAGAAGCATCAATCAAAATAAAATCGGATTATTAATTTCCGTGCGACTGGCGTAAAAAATGTTCAGTATGCTGTCCACCGTTTTCTGCAACAAGTCAAAATCGAGAAACAGCATGTTCCACGACTGATCAAAGTGTTTCCGGGGTCACATTCAGAATGTGTTGTGCAATGAATGCCTTCATTGCAGCTAAGTTTGCAATCGGAACACTGTACACAAGACCATTCAGATAGCCCCAGAGCCAGAAGTCACACAGATTAAGATCAGGTGATCAGATCGGCCAGGCCATACGGAAATGGCGGCTGATAATTCTAGAATTTCCTAAATGGCGCTTCAGCTGTTTCTTCACTGGATTTGCAATGAGCGGAGGTGTGCCATCTTGAATAAAAATGGTTACATCCACAGATCCACGCTGTTCGAGGTCTGGATTGACGTGGTTCCGCTAAAGACACTCATAGCGATTACCAATGACAGTACAGGTAACAGGACCAGAAGCAACTGTCTCTTCGAAGAAATATGACAAATGATGCCGTAAATCCGCATCACACAGTGACCTTTTCAGGATGAAGTGGTATGGATGTGTGGATTTTCCGTTGCCCATATTAAACAATTCTGTGTTTTGACATATCCTGTCAGATAGAAGTGGGCTTCGTCGGTCCACAAAATCTTCCACGGCCAATCAATGTCCACTTCCATGCATGCAAGAAATTTTAGAGCAAAGGTCTCTCCTGCTGACAGGTCAACAGGAAGCAACTCGTGCATATGGTTAATTTTGAATGGATAGCAAAGAAGGATGTTTCATAGGATTTTACGCACTGTGCTCACAGGCATGTCTAATGTTCAGGTAATTTTCCATGCACTACACATTTGCACACCACCACGTGTCTCCTCCTGCATTGCTGTGGCCACTGCTTCCACTGGCGTCGAATCAATTCGTTTCCTCCCTCTACCAGGTTGCACACCAAAAGAACCCGTCTTTTCGAATTTCCGAATCATTTTCCCCAGGCCCATGGCAGGCATCAGACCAAATCGTGTTTTCCTATCCTTCAGTGTCCGGAACTTCTGCACAGCGACGTGTGCACAGTCATCATTCTTGCGATACAGCAAAGCGCGATCCTGCATTAAGACAGTCGTATCGAACGTCTCAGATGCGAAAGGAGGAAAAGCCATGTACCTGACTGTTTATACTAACTTCAATGCGTCGTGCACATGACAGGTGTTTTCATTTACGTATTCTGACACATACAGCGGCATCTATTGATCAATTTTCACGTTTTTTTCTGCTATACGTTTTCCCCATTCTCCGATAATATTCCGCTGCAATTTGACGTCATTCTGACCAGTGTTGTTATTTCTACAGCGTTTTGAAAGTTTAACTTTATTTATGACCACCCTGTACATTTAAAAAAATTATAGCCTGTGTCTATCAGAAAGTTTATTATAATATTGTGTAAAAATAGGAAATAAATTGGTCAAGAACTTTTCTAGATGTTTACTAATAACGTTTCCTGTACATGTGATGCAAACATATTTGTGTACAATATTTATTTAAAAAATATGTAGCCTATGTCCACCCAAATGTTTATTCGAGTACCATGCGCAAATTTGAAGTAAATCGGTGAAGAACTCTTTGATAATTTTGCAAACAATGTCTCCATTTGTGTACTATATACACGTTTATATACCACATATATTAAAGAAATATGTAGCCTATTTTCATCTGAACATATGTTAGAGTAAGAGTATCATATAGACATTTGAAACAGATCGGTCATGTGCTTTTCAAGATTTTTGCTAACCAACGTTTCCGGTTTATATGTGTATACATATAACTTTTCTGGATTAGCAAGATTTGAACTAACCAACCTTTGCTTACTGTGAACAAACTAAGTCTGAAGATTTCACACAACAAAATTCTTTATTTTGGTAACAGAGTCTGCTGAACAGGTAGATAAGCAGTTACTGTCTAAGTTGGTTACGAATCCGAACGCTTAACTCACAAGTGTAACGTTCTCAATGTGAAAATAACTCAAGAAGAGGCGGAACAGGAAAACAGTAGTTAACACTGTCCCCATGACAGAGTGGAGAAAAAATCAAAACATGGAACAAACAAACTCGTATAAAAATTCACAAGTCAATGAATAAACACTACCAAAGAACATAAAATATATTATGAAACACAGCACCCCAGGTGGTTGGTGCAGAAACTGTTTGACGGCTGCAACTCTTTTGTTAATACAGACCACACACGCACACAACACTGCACCGCTGAACCCAATAACATTGCTGGTTGGCGCGAACTTCTTAGGATACACTTCATCAGCCCCCACAGTGGAAGCTGTGCATTGTCACGGAACCGGGCCGGGAAGTGTACATGCACTCTTGTCGGTCGATGTTAGCAGTTTGTTGTTTACCACACTGTCTAAAGTCTGTGCGCTTTCTCATAGGAGACTGTATGGGCCAGTGTACAGTGGTTGCAGCAGTGGCTTAACACTGTGCATTCGAAGCATTACGTGCATTTCCGAATTGCAGGGTGCGTAAGTGTTTGGTGTATCATGTGTGGAGACTGTGGAGGTTTGTATGCATGTGACGAGGTCTCTAATTTCTTGAAGAAATTCCGACTGATTTTGGGTTGGTAACTGTAGTGAGCTAGCTAGCCTCAATAAATTCCCCAGGAAGATGCAGT
Source organism: Schistocerca nitens (assembly GCF_023898315.1). Classification (NCBI taxonomy): domain Eukaryota; kingdom Metazoa; phylum Arthropoda; class Insecta; order Orthoptera; family Acrididae; genus Schistocerca; species Schistocerca nitens. Next base: position 493,981,845 of record NC_064614.1, on the reverse strand, counting down.
GGTTCAGCATGGACTATTGTTGCAGCCGAGGAGTCCAAATCTTGCTTATACGTCGTTCTTAGGTCCAGAAGAACGGTCGGAAGGACGGAAGTCAAGGACGTACCATGACACATGAAGCGTTGACCATGCCATTACTAGTGGGGTGGCAGCTAGTAGTTTTATGATGTACATACTCACTTAATCTAGCCAGCTGGGCGAACAGTTCCGATATTCGAACTGCCTGCCTCGAACAGTAGTTATATGGAGTGGGCAGCCAAACCCAGCTAGCCAAGTTGATGTGAAAGCAGAGTCTAGGGTTTCTGCGGTGATGTCCATAGGTGTTGCCTCCAGCCAGCGCGTAAGTCCGTCGATCATTGTAAGAAGATATTGCTGGTCGTTCAGTGGGGAATGTTGTTCTACAACATCAAGATGTACATAAACCAAACGAGAAACTGTGTCTGGAAAGTTACCCTCTATTGCGTGCATATGATGCGATGCTTTCCAATCCTGGCATTGAAGGTGTAACCGTGTCCACTCTTGGCAATCCTTCTCCACACCTGGCCAAACGAAGCACTGCGACATGAGGCGAAATATGGGACAGACTGCAGTGTGACTTAGATAGTGAACACTTTCGAAAGCTTCTTGTCGGAAATCTGACGGAATAAAAGGGCAAGGTCTTCCTTGGGAGATGTAACAATATAGTCTGGCATCTTCCCTTGGAACGTCGACAAGTTGCAGCTGCAATGCTGACATGGCATCGTCGATGAACGTGCAGAGCTCTTGGTCGTCCTGTTGTGTATGTACTAGTACCTAAAAGTTAATAGAGCTCAATACGCTGCTGTCACCTGAGAGACAGTCAGCCACTACATTATCGATGCCAGAAGTATGCCTTAAGTCTGTACTAAATTGGCTTATGAACTCCAGATAGTTAAACTGGCGAGGAGAGTAGATGATGCTATTCCATTTGAATGCGTAGATCAGTGGTTTGTGATCCATATTTACTCGTTTCTGTTTGTGGACGGAAGTCTTCAACTACCTCATATACGACCAGGTGTGTGTGGTCATGTGCACTCCACTTACGCTGAGACGGTGGCAGTTTGTGGTAGAAATATGTGAATGGTTGCCGCAAATCTTCTGACCACTGTTGCACTACCATGCCGACAGCCGTTCGACTCATGTCTTCCACTAATGCTAAGGTGCGTCCGACTTAGGGTGCTCGAGCAGTGCTGCGTTTGTTATGCTGTTTCTCGCAGCTTCAAAAATGGAGCACATAGTTTCAGTCCAATGCACTGGAGTGCCACCTCTAATCTTAGGGCTGGGAAGTGCTGCACTGAAAGGATCTTGCAGTTCCGCCGCTAGGGACAAGTGTCGGCCGTAATATTTCTGCATATCTAAAAGCAGGCGTAGCTCATTGACTGTCGTCGGTCGTGGTATATGCAAGATTGCTTCTACCTTCTCAGTTACTGGTAGGGATCCCGTAGATGAAATGCAGTGACTTACGAACGCCACGTCAGGCTGTCTAAACACACACTTGGGCACATTCAACACCATGCCAAAATGCTCTCGACACTTAAATACTTGTAGTTGCTGGTGCTGTTGCTCCCTGGTCGCAGAAAACATGAGTGTGTTGGCCAGGTGTAGGAAGCAAAACGGCAGTCCTCGTAGAACAAAGTCAATAAACCTCTGCCAGCTTTGTACAGCGTTCTGTGACCCAAACGTTATAAATTTACTCTCAAACAGTCTGAACGGATTGATTATTGCTGTCTTAGAAATGTCCTCTTTTGCTACAGGTATCGGCATATACAGGGTGTTACAAAAAGGTGCGGCCAAACTTTCAGGAACATTCCTCACACACAAATAAAGAAAAGATGTTATGTGGACATGTGTCTGGAAACGCTTAATTTCCATGTTAGACCTCATTTTAGCTTCGTCAGTATGTACTGTAATTCCTCGATTCACCGCCAGTTGGCCCAATTGAAGGAAGGTAATGTTGACTTCGGTGCTTGTGTTGACATGCGACTCATTGCTCTACAGTACTAGTATCAAGCACATCAGTACGCAGCATCAACAGGTTAGTGTTCATCACGAACGTGATTTTGCAATCAGTGCAATGTTTACAAATGCGGAGTTGGCAGATGCCCATTTGATGTATGGATTAGCATGGGGCAATAGCCGTGGTGCGGTACGTTTGTATCGAGACAGATTTCCAGAACGAAGGTGTCCCGACAGGAAGACGTTCGAAGCAATTGATCGGCGTCTTAGGGAGCACGGAACATTCCAGCCTATGACTCGTGACTGGGGAAGACCTACAACGACGAGGACACCTGCAATGGACGAGTCAATTCTTCGTGCAGTTGACGATAACCCTAATGTCAGCGTCAGAGAAGTTGTTGCTGTACAAGGTAACGTTGACCACGTCACTGTATGGAGAGTGCTACGGGAGAACCAGTTGTTTCCGTACCATGTACAGCGTGTGCAGGCACTATCAGCAGCTGATTGTCCTCCACGGGTACACTTCTGCGAATGGTTCATCCAACAATGTGTCAATCCTCATCTCAGTGCAGATCTTCTCTTTACGGATGAGGCTTCATTCCAACGTGATCAAATTGTGCAGGCACTATCAGCAGCTGATTGGCCTCCACGGGTACACTTCTGCGAATGGTTCATCCAACAATGTGTCAATCCTCATCTCAGTGCAGATCTTCTCTTTACGGATGAGGCTTCATTCCAACGTGATCAAATTGTAAATTTTCACAATCAACATGTGTGGGCTGACGAGAATCCGCACGCAATTGTGCAATCACGTCATCAACACAGATTTTCTGTGAACGTTTGGGCAGGCATTGTTGGTGATGTCTCGATTGGGCCCCATTTTCTTCCACCTACGCTCAATGGAGCACTTTATCATGATTTCATACGGGATACTCTACCTGTGCTGCTAAAACATGTGCCTTTACAAGTACGACACAACATGTGGTTCATGCACGTTGGAGCTCCTGCACATTTCAGTAGAAGTGTTCGTACGCTTCTCAACAACAGATTCGATGGCCGATGGATTGGTAGAGGTGGACCAATTCCATGGCCTCCACGCTCTCCTGAGCTCAGCCCTCTTGACTTTCATTTATGGGGGCATTTGAAAGCTCTTGTCTACGCAACCCCGGTACCAAATGTAGATACTCTTCGTGCTCGTATTGTGGACGGCTGTGATACAATACGCCATTCTCCAGAGCTGCATCAGCGCATCAGGGATTCCATGCGACGGAAGGTGGATGCATGTATCCTCGCTAACGGAGGACATTTTGAACATTTCCTGTAACAAAGTGTTTGAAGTCACGCTGGTACATTCTGTTGCTGTGTGTTTCCATTCCATGATTAATGTGATTTGAATAGAAGTAATACAATGAGCTCTAACATGGAAAGTAAGTGTTTCCGGACACATGTCCACATAACATATTTTCTTTCTTTGTGTGTGAGGAATGTTTCCTGAAAGTTTGGCCGTACCTTTTTGTAACAGCCTGTATATCTTGGCACAGGCCAAAACACTGAATATTGTTGAGCCATGCCGCCCGTAATTATAGTCACGCAACAAATTCACACGGTATCAGTCAGGCACGGCCATTGCTTTGAGTGTGCGATAGTCTCTGCACGAGCACCAGGCTCTTCCTTTCTTCGGAACAAGATGAAGCCCAGACGACCATGGACAACTTGATGGCCGGATTATACCTTGCTTAAGCATCGCATTGAATTCCTCCTTAGCGATGCCCAAACGATCAGGTGCCAACCCACTGGGTGTACAAGACACCAGTGGTCCATCTGTGGTTTGTATATAGTGTACCGTGTTGTGTGCCACATGCATAGATGCACCTTGTGGCCTGATCAGGGTTGGATATTTCCCCAACACCGCAGCGTAATTCTCGTCATACACCTATACTAGCTTGGCACTACGCTCCGATGTGTCATGGTGAAAACCTGCTACAATCAGATTGGTAAAGCCCGGTCCACACGCAACGATGTGCCTGCGCAGACATCGGTGCAGATGTCTGTACATGCAAAAGATCGCTGCAAATGTGGTGTGTTCACACGACACAAACCCCAATCTACTACTACTCGCCCGCCATCTGTCGGTGTAGAAAAGAAATATCAGTGGCAAGCGACTACGCTCCCCGTAAACGTCAAAAATTTAATTCAGTTATTTTGAAATATAGAAATGGAAGAAGTTCTGTTGTGGTCTGTGTTCGCAACTTGTGTTGCAAAAAACATTCAGACCAACCGCAGGAAACAGAGAGAGCGGTCAAAATGGTGTAGACAGTGGCTGCTAAAGCGAAAGCAGTTTTCTCACGTAAATTTACTGCGAGATTTGCAGGGCGAACCTTAAGAAAGCCAAGCAGATCAAAATACCATAACGTTGGCTGGTATACTTGATCTACTCATACACCAGATCTTCTAGATTTCTGAACTTTGGATAACTCTTTTCGGTAAACAGTTCGCAACGAATTTTTTTTTTTTTTTATTACTGTTTCTCTGTTTGCCGAGGCGTCAACTTCCCGCAATTTTTCAATTAGAGCATTGTATGGTGTTGTCTTTCTTGTCTCGGTTACTATATTCTTTACTTTTAATCTTCCACAAACATGGGTGGATATTTTAATGAATTCACTAACAAACTCTCGAGAACACTGACGAGTATCAGCCATTTTAATGCCCTGTGCGCACAAATACAAACACTAGACTGAGAAAACAGCTGTTTCGCGCCAGATTTGCGGCGATCTCCTGTCCACACGCTACAACTTGTCTGCGCAGATGTGGTTTGAACCCACAGATTTGAGAGGTTTCGCTCAAACCTCCAACTCCAACTTCCAGGTTTGCACACACCTCAGGTTGGTGCAAATCTTCTGTCCACACGCAACGATCTGTCTGCGCAGATGTGATGTGCGCAGACATTTGTGCAGACTGATCGTTGCGTGTGGACGGGCCTTAACTTTGTCGACTACTTTGGCGTTGGCTATATCTGGTAAAAGATAGTAACGTGCCAGAAGATCAGCTCCTATTATCGTCTCCGTGAGGTCGACGACGATGAAATCCCTTGTAAATGGACGATGCAGTTCCAAATTTAACTCGATCCACTGTGTTCCATATGTAGAGATAGATGAGTTGTTTGCAGAGGATAAACGGAATGCAGTCGGCGGTCTACAGCAAGGGACTGAAGTTCTTAGCGGGAGGCTTAAGTCTGAGCTGGTGTCTATCAAATACTTCTGACCGGATCTCCTGTCAGTAACAAACAGACGCCGTGACTTTATTGAGTAACCTGTCGTGTCTACTACCGGCTGCCGCTGGCATTTGGTTGCAAACACGGTGTTGTACAATAACGCGCATGTTCGCCGAACCTACGGTGGTACCAGCATATAGGATGGTCTGTGCTCGACAGCGCACCGTCGGTTGATGATCGGCTTGTGAATCTGTGGCGGTTGTATCCTCTATCATTCCAAGCACCGCCCTGAGGTATAGTCTGTCGGTAAACTGAAGAGCGAGCGAGCGAGTCCCCACTCTGCCAACCCAGCTATTTCACAAGGTGCTTCTACAGGCTGTTTCACAACGTAGTACCGACCCTGCCGCGGCGCGCGATTTAAATCTGTGTCGACACCGTACACAGATACGTCTCGGCTGCGTTTATTTTTAGACAAATGCATTAAGACCATAAGGAATACAAAAGACGATACCTTCTTTCGAAATACAACAATAGAGTAAATGATATTAACATAAGAACGGAAGTCAGGATTCTACTACAAACATAGAACCGAATGCTTGTTCATGTGAAGATGGTATATGTTCCTCTACTGCTATTCGTAAAACGAACCGCACATAATTCAATCAATCTGTAGAATTTAAGGCTTGTTCTCACTTTGTCTTTCCACTGAAAGGTAAAAGTTTTCTTTGAAGGACTGTATTGAAACTTAACAATTCTTGCAACATGAAGAGTGTTTAAAAAGTAAGCAGAAATTTATAATTTTGTGTGTTAGTCCGATTTGCACTACTTTTTTGTCACTGTCTTCGTGAACATGTCTCTAAAGTATGTGTACAATGTTATGCATATTGGCTATTTGCTCTGTTGTCAGTTGTCAAAAAGATTACATGTGTTTTGGTAGCATCAACGATTATTTGTTTTGTATAAAAAATAGATTAGAGAATCTGTATCAAATTTTGTTGTAAGAATGGAATAAAATGTATGAAAATTTTAGAAATGTTGAATATTGCTTTTGGTGAACTTGTTATGAGTAAACCAAGGGCATACAAGTGGTATAAACATTTCAGAGTGGGTCTTAAAGGGCAGAAGTTTTAAAAGTATGGATGACATTAAAAATGTGCAGTTAGAAGACCTATAAACTATCACGAAGAAACAGTTCCTAAAGTGTTTCGGGAATTGGAAAAAGCACAGGCATAAGTGTGTAGTATGTAATGGGGAATATTTTGAAGAGTATAACATTGCTGTAGACTAACAAATAAAGTTCTTACAAAAAAATAAAAGTTAATATGTAAGCGCACCTCGTATGTCAAGCTTTCTGCTTGGAAGTCCAGAATGGGGGTATGTGTTTCGAAGGAAATTTCAGCAATGTTTACAATAGCATGTTTTAAGCAATATGTCTTAGAATCTGGTGAATAGTGACCGAGACAGATATTTAGTGTTCCATCAGCATGAAAGGTTTTACGTGATTTTGAAACTGTCTATAACGATGGGTTTCCTCACAAAATTATTAATTTCCTTCGTGCCGATTCCAGTAAACCATGTGGCTTATTTCCGCGTTTCTTCTTTATGTGTCCTATTCGGCGAGGCTGACGTTTGCCTAAATTGCAGCCGTTTGGTTGGGAGTAGTAATATTAGCCAAGGGTTCTTTTTGCGTTGTCTCTTTAACATACGCTGCACTAACATTAGAGACGATCGAACGCTTGTTACTCCGCAAATACCTCCTCTTCTTCGTATTCTGCACATTTTCTTACAGTGCTAGACGATTAACCATCACTTCTGGACTTAACTGACACTGGCAACTAAAATCCCACGAACAGAAACGACGTATATCAGTGTGCGCCGATCTACACCGCTAGACAGGTAACGGGCATCAGATTTTGGGTGCCCCTGTAGTCCGGTGGCAGCGTTCTCCCGGGAAAATCCACTTCCCCCACCAAAAGCGCTACTCACTCTTCAGTTTACAGACAGACTATAGTAGCGCGCCGATCTGTGTGCACAGCGTGTCGACTTTCGCCGCCAGCGAATCGAATTCCGTCCGCACCAACGTTGGTGTCACTATCGAATTAGTGCATAACACTGTCACTCCACTAACTTGTGCGGGTGCGATAACTTCCTGAATCCGATCCGCAAACTCCGCCACCAAATCAAACGACATTTCCGTCATTGATGCCACGATCGATTTGATTTGCAGAGGTAATCGGCTGCTCCACAGGGTGCGTAGCAAGTTGTCAGAGACGGTAATTGTGTCGACTTTGTTCCGCAGATGACGCAGGTAATGCGACTGCTTACGATCACCGACATGTTCTTGCATCAGTACCTCTCTGATTCGCTCTTCGTGCGACGCAGCGACTCTGCGGATTAACCATGTAATGCCCAACACCATTCCCCACAGTCCCAAAATTTTCTATTTCACCGAAACCTCTGCCTCTTTTCGCTATTTCATGAGAAATTCTAACGCTTTTAACATTTTCCACCATGAAATATTAATGTGACATATTTGTTACACCAGGCAGTAGACAGTATAAAATACTGGATCGCAGGACATGTTGTTGAGATTATAATTTAATTTGATTCATAGGTTCTAGTTCCTAAATCTCTTGTATTCTCATTTTTATGAAATATTCTGTGTTGAAGAATGAATATATTAATACCAGTTTACTTTTAAATGCATGTATTTATAATTAATACATACAGTATGAAATAAATGAGTGATTATTATCATGCAACAGAAAGTAACTGTATACAGGGTGGTCCATTGATAGTGACCGGTCCAAATATCTCACGAAATAAGCATCAAACGAAAAAACTATAAAGAATGAAACTCGTCTAGCTTGAAGGGGGAAACCAGATGGCGCTATGGTTGGCCCGCTAGATGGCGCTGCCATGGGTCAAATGGATATCAACTGCGTTTTCTTAAATAGGAACCCCCATTTTTTATTACATATTCGTGTAGTATGTAAAGAAATATGAAAGTTTTAGTAGGACCACTTTTTTCACTTTGTGATAGATGGCGCTGTAATAGTCACAAACGTATTTTTTTTTTCTTTAAGTATGTGGTATCACTTAACATTCCGCCAGTGCGGACGGCATTTGCTTCGTGATACATTACCCGTGTTAAAATGGACCGTTTACCAGTTGTGGAAAAGGTCGATATCGTGTTGATGTATGGCTATTCTGATCAAAATGTCCAACAGGCGTGTGCTGTGTATGCTGCTCGGTATCCTGGACGACATTATCCAAGTGTCGCGACCGTTCGCCGGATAGTTACGTTATTTAAGGAAACAGGGAGTGTTCAGTCACATGTGAAACGTCCACCACGACCTGCAACGAATGATGATGCCCAAGTAGGTGTTTTAGCTGCTGTCGCAGCTAATCCGCACATCAGTAAAAGAGAAATTGTGCGAGAATCGGAAATCTCAAAAATGTCGTGCTACATCAACATCGATTGCATCCGTACCATATTTCTATGCACCAGGAATTGCATGGCGACTACTTTGAACGTCGTGTACAGTTCTGCCACTGGGCACAAGAGATGACAGATTTTTTGCACGCATTCTATTTAGCGACGAAGCGTCATTCAACAACAGCGGTAACTGAAACAGGCCTAATATGCACTATTGGGCAACGGAAAATCCACGACGGCTGCCACAAGTGGAACATCAGCGAACTTGACAGGTTCATGTATGGTGCGACATTATGGGAGGAAGGATAATTGGCCCCCATTTTATCGATGGCAATCTAATAGGTGCAATGTATGCTGATTTTCTAGGTAATGTTCTACCGATTTTACTACAAGATGTTTCACTGCATGACAGAATGGCGATGTACTTCCAACGTGATGGATGTCCGGCACATAGCTCGCGTGCAGTTGAAGCAGTACTGATTAGCATATTTCATGCCCAGGCGGATTGGTCCGCACGTTCACCGGTTCTGACGTCCCCGGATTTCTTTCTGTGGGGAAAGTTGAAGGATATTTGCTAACATAATCCACTGATAACGCCTGACATGCGTCAGCGCATTGTCAACGCATGTGCGAACATTACGGAAGGCGAACTACTCGCTGTTGAGAGGAATGTCGTTACACGTATTGCCAAATGCATTGAGGCTGACGGACATCATTTTGAGCATTTATTGCATTAATGTGGTATTTACAGGTAATCACAATGTAACAGCACACGTTCTCAGAAATGATAAGTTCACAAAGATACATCTATCACATTAGAACAACCGAAATAAAATGTTCAAACGTACCTACGTTCTGTATTTCAATTTAGAAAACCTAGACTGTTCTTCTAAAATTGTGAGCCATATGTTTGTGACTATTACAGCACCATGTGTCACAAAGCGAAAAAAGTGGTCCAACTAAGACACTCATATTTCTTTAAGTACCAGTACTACACGAATATGTAATAAAAATGGGGGCTCATATTTAAAAAAACGCAGTTGATATCCGTTTGACCTATGGCAGCGCCATCTAGCGGGCCAACCATAGTGCCATCTGGTTTCCCCATTCAAGCTAGACAAGTTTTGTTCTTTGTAGTATTTTCGTTTGATGCTTATTTCGTGAGATATTTGGCCCGGTAACGATCAATGGACCACCCTGTATATTTCACTTTTGAGGTTAGGTTAGGTTAGTGGTGTTTAACGTCCCGTCGACAACGAGGTCATTAGAGACGGAGCGCAAGCTCGGGTTAGGGAAGGATGGGGAAGGAAATCGGCCGTGCCCTTTCAAAGGAACCATCCGAGCATTTGCCTGAAACGATTTAGGGAAATCACGGAAAACCTAAATCAGGATGGCCAGAGACGGGATTGAACCATCGTCCTCCCGAATGCGAGTCCAGTGTGCTAACCACTGCGCCACCTCGCTCGGTTCACTTTTGAGAAGTCAGGTTATTATATACTATAAAACAGCAGCTGATTAACTAAATAGTATATTATGAAAAACTGTTAATTACTTTTCACAATAACATAGAAAAAAGCAACTGAAATTGTTAGCCAACTCAATTTGTCAGTTTTTATGTATGAAATCTTCTGAAACAATTTTTGCCTTTATTTAAACACAAAAATACATCACATTTCTCACATCCCAAATATAATACTTTCGCGTAACTCGATAAATTGTAAATACTCTCTTTTCTTATTTATTTTCGGTTTTTGTTTTTGTTCGCGTAATAACGCATATACGAAAAGAGCCGCGAAATACCTTTTAGTAATGCTGTGCCAAGAATTTCTTTATAATCATTAATTTTCAACAAAACAGAATATATTGGGTTCTTATTGTTCTGTATCTGGCTTTCTATTAAAGGAACATTTTTGGTTACTGTAACTCACTATAAAAATCAACATATCTTCCCTACTTTATAGTTATGGAAAATGAAAATTACTTTGTTATGAAATACTGACGTTACAGTTCGCAAAGATTGTTCAACATTTTGCAGTGGATTTTTGTTAAGCGTAAAACACCAATAATTACCACGACTAGCACAAGAACATGAGACTATTGTCGGAGAAAAATACGTTTTCACTATAAGGTTTGCCAGACCAGAACTAAGCACAGCAAAATTCATAATATGTTACGAAGGTAAATTATCTCTTTTGTACTGTTAGCAATATGTTATCAGCATCCCGCGTCAACCTGCAAAACACATAATAAAATCTGCTTCTCTGCTCTGCAAGTCCGGAAGCTGAAAGAGATAATTTTTATTTCACTGTTACCTTCCCGCTTCTTTGCGGTATGATCAATTTCTTTTAATGCAGTTTGAATGCGCCGCGGCAGCGGCTTGTTCGTTCGTAGCGCAGCTCTGCACCACGGATAATATTTAACTAACTGAAAAATGTCTCAACAGGATGGGATAATAGGCAAGCAAGCTATAACAATTAATAATGCAAGTTTTCATCTAAATAACTCTATTTAAACATTCAAATATGTTAACTTATCTACAATACACACCTTTTTTAAACATGAGTACGTAATGGTGTACATCGATTAACCATGACAAAAGAAGACTACGTTAGCGTGTACAACTGCGACACAGGCTATCTTACTCCCGTAACTTCAAGAAGAAGACAGAGAAATTAATGCTCATGCTGTATTATTTATACTATTGACATTTTTCATCTTTGTATGATATTTATCGTCTGTGCGGTTTCCGTACTCGCCGACACAGATATTATCTAAAATAAATAATAATAAAAAAAATACATAATTCCATACAATAACAGAATACGATGCACAATATTTTCTCTTTACTACAAAATATGTCTTTTTCTAAGGGACGTTACAATGCCCCCTGGCAGCAATTGACTAACGCTAAGAATGTTCGGCAATATGCTGCCACTAACGTCCGTTTTGTCATTGTCTATCACCTTGTTTGGAGTATTTACTGTTCACTTCTTTCATCTTTTACATTATAGTTTTAATTACACTTTTTATAGTTTTTTACACTTTGCGAGGTGACCGTAAACCTAGTCCCAGGGTCATTACAGTTTTCTGGCTCCCCCATTTGGGCTACGTGCGATCAGAAAACCTGGGAAAACTGCGCCGGAGCCATGGTCGTCTCGCCTGGTTTGTCTTAACACACGATTTTGTTCATCAAACAAGGGTGGACCTTATCCAATGTTCACAGATAACAATGATTATTTATGTCAAAATGTTAAACCTTTTAGTCTCTCTATTAAAAATGTACCTTCTACAGTTTTTCACATTTGTGTTCTGTGTCACAATTAAGGTCAATCATTAAACAGTTCGACAACAATGTAATGGATTGTCTTTACACTTACTCACTATAAATGTTCTACCATTGTATGGCATTCGTGTCAGTTTGTTTCACTAATATGACGAAAACATATGACATATATCATCGAACAGGTAAATGTTTTGAGTTTATATACAGGAAACTAAAGAAAAAAAATGTTTGTCACGTAATTTCGTGTCCAATAAATCATTTTCATATTAGTACATGAACAACGTAGTTGTTAATGTTCGGTTGAACGTCAACAATGTCGTACGGAGCGGGCGGCGCGAAGCAATTGTTGCGTAGCGTCGTCTGGAGCGCGGCGTGCCAGCGACCGCTGAGGTCGACGACCTGCTAGCAGTAACAGCGACGGCGTGCTGCGGTGGCGCCCGAGCAGTCGCGAACCGCGCCGAACCATTCACCAATGTCGGCGTGTTGCGGTGGTTTCCTGCGACCGGCTGGCTGGCGGCACGGCACCCGTCTCTGCTTCTCCGCATGGCTCCCCGTCGTAACGCATGAAACAAATATTCCACAACGGTGTACTGTCTTTAAGGATACAACTTATTAGCTGTGGAAGAAAATGCACTTTGGTTAAAAGCGTTTATTGTTCATTACGCCGTCGCTTCGCTGGTATGCACAGGCTGTTTTGGCGTGATAACAGGTTCTTGTGGCATTGTGACACTGGTATTCAGGGTTCGTCACACGCACATTGTACTACACACTTTTACTTGTTCTCACTGTTGATACACTGCCAGAGCGTCTTTCAACACGCGAAAATATTTCGGTACACACATACTAAATGTCTCCGTCGAGCGATGTTTGTTTGAATCGTCTCCGAACGGATCACTAACTACCGTTTTTACTCACAGTGTACTGTTCGTTGAGCACTGCACTATGACAGTTAGTCACCCAACCCTTAACTTATACCGACGTATATATTGGTGCAGACACAACAGTCATTTTCTGTCCCTACTACACACAATATTCCGTCCTTTCCTAGATTGTTTATGCACACAGTTTATTTTTTAATGCATAACAATTGTTCTTAGCATAATCACTCTCATCTACATTGAGTCCATTGTGTTACCTTCTCATTACACACTTTTAATACTATTACTAGGCCTATATTGCTTTTTTGTCATTATTTAAAGGTGTGTAATTTTTTGTACATAGCTTTCTTTTCCTCTTTTAGTGTAGCTTGCTAGGTTATCACCCATCTAGCAAACAGATTTTACCATGTGCATGACAGCTTGACTTGGGCATATTGTTCAATAAATACTTCATTTAGTACTAGTATCATTTTCAACGGTCTGTCCTACAGGACTACAGTGTAGTTTCCGCGTAACTTGATTCACGTACCGCGTAATTAATATTCAAGAACGTGTACCAAGTACACAGGCTTCAATTGAAGCATTAATACATACAAAGCATAGGTTACACGGAACGGTTTTGTTTTTTATTGGATTCTGCTCCAGTGTCGTTCTCAGATTACTATTGGCAGTAAACATTACATCACATAATTATTTCGTACTACAAAGTCAATTTTTGGCTAGTATAGACTCTCTCTCAGGGTTCCTTAATTCTAACACAAGTACATCTGCTACATATTTATATGAGATTTCATCATTAATTGTACTTACTTACTACAAAATGATTCAAGAAATTCATCATTATTTTATCAACAAAAGATTATTCACTGCTTGAAGAGCATATAGTGCTTTAATGACACTAACTGTCTGTAAACAAAGTCTTCCATTTGCATGTTATTGCTCAGTTTACTGATTCTACTTCCTCAAAATTGTAACTATACACAAATTCTTTCTTAAAACTAACATACTTATACTCTAAAACACAATTGAAATCTTCTTACTACTACTATTTACATCAGATATGTCACTGAATAAATCACTGTACTATTCCATTCCAACATCCTTCAAATCTCTTTAGCCACTACCTCCCTCCTCGACCAAGGGATGGATTAAGATGCGCGACAGTATGTTTTGTGAGGCATCACTTCTATGTGATAGTGGTACCCTTTGACTATTCCTGGTCGGTCGGTAAATACCATGGTATATTCCGATAGCAGCTGCGTCAACTGTTGCTTTTGTATGTTACTTAAACTTTCAGATTCCTGTACTTTGGTTTGAAATTCATCAACATTTGGTTCAAAATTTCTATCTCCTACATTCGGATAATAGAGATCAGTCACAGGTGAATAATCATTAAGGTGTAGTACCCAGGGGTTCCTACCTTTGATATTAATTCGATTGCAACATGGCACAAGTACCTCCTTCGATTTCTCATAGACAACTCAATCCTCCTACCTTTATTAACTATACTTAATTTTCCCGAGGAGAGGGCGATCACTACGTCCCTCTCACGGAGAAAATCTACTCCCAGAATGCAGGCCACTTTTAACCCTTTAACAATGAGGAACGAGCTCACTATGGCTTCGCCCTCCTTACAAATCTCCACCTGCACCTGGTACTTAACTAACTGGCTCTGTGCACTTATAGCTCCAGACACCTTGCAATTATTAACCGGGAAAGTCGGTATACTACGTCCCTTCCCTAGCGCTTTAAACAACTCTGTACTCATTACACTCACTGAGGCACCTGTGTCAATGATTATATTCACTGCAACGTCATTGATTTTCGCTTCTATTATAGCTTGCACATTTTCTTTGCTATCTTTCTTACATTCATGCGGTTCGGTCAGTAGATCTTTATCCATACTGATACCGTCGTTGTATCGCAGCATATGTACTCTAGGAATATTCTTGTCATTCGTGTTGCTCTCACTCCACCCCTCGGCCAGCGATGGAGAGCATATCGAGGCCGATTCTAGTTTGTTGGATGGCTTGCTTGCGAGGTACTAGGACGGCTATTGTCCGCGACCTCTACTATGTTTACGCTTTGGTTTGTGGGCCGCCACGACTGCGCAATAGGCGCGTTCTGCGGTGGTGGTCTGTTGTTATCGTACCGGTCATTACCCTGCCGCTCTGGGCTTGGTCGCTGATTCTGATTCCAATTACGATTACCGTCATTGTAATTGCTATGCCACTGACCTCGCGCATTTTTCCAGCGGTTGGTCCCTGGCAATCCGGAATCGTACCGGTCGTCAAATCGACGCTTTTTGTTATGGGACGGCTGCCCATACCCGTTGTGACTTCTACCATTATTACACTTTTGCGAATGCTCTTGCCGCTTGTTACCACCCCCACCATTTCCATGGTTGTGGTTTTGTGCACTATTATTTCTGTCATGTTTACATCCTGATCCATTATTCCGCGAGTGATCACACGCTGCTTTTGCGTCTTCCTGTATTAAGTCTATTGAATCTAAAACAGACAGGAAATGTTCCATGTCGCTTTCTGGTACGTGTATTAATTTCTCTTTGATATGAATGGGTAAATGTGATTTTAGAAGTCTTATTATGTCTCTTGGTGAGATAGGCTCGTCCCAGTAACGCGTTTTGTTTATGTACTTCTCGAAATACCGTCTCAGATTCCCAAGACGGGGTGAGTACGGTTCGGGATTGTATACTTCTTTTCCAGTATTTCGACAAAAACGCCCTCTCGAACTGTTCGTATGTCATGCAGCTGTCTGCTACTTCTGTAGCCCACAACGCTGCATCACCCTGAATGTATGACATTACGTACTGAATCTTCTGTGCTTCGTTCCACACACTAGGCAAGATATTTTTAAAGCTTTTTATGAATACTACTGGGTGTACTGACTTTCGTTCAGTAGTAAACGTTTGAAACTGACTATTTTTGATTAAACTTTCCTCAACTAATATTTTTGGGCTATACAGGTTTGCTCCTGGGACATAGGCTGTATGGTCCGAACGGAAGCTACAGCTCTTCGCATTATCGCCTAAAGATTCACTATTGTTGCGTCGCGTATAAGTTTGTGCGTTGCCAAAAACATTGGCTGATGGCGACATAGTTTCATGTTCAAGATGTTTGCTACTTTGTGCTAAACCCTTTTCCATGTCGGATATCCGTTTGTTAATATTCACTTGCCACTGCGGAATATCCTCACTGAGTATTTGTTTGATAGTTTGCACGTCGTTCTGTACCTGACTATTTACTGCGGTACTGAACGATTCGGAATCTCTATCTGCTATGGCTGCTTGTACCTTAGAATTAATATTTTTGTCAATCTCACCCTCCTTCGCTTCTAGCCATGAGTTGAATTCGGTTTCAATTTTAGTTGCTTGTTCGTTCCACTTCTGCTCTACAAGCTGTGTGGAATCTATTTCTAGCTTTTCTACTCGGTTGGCTAAGACACCTATCTCGTCTACCATGTTAGTGTTTGCTACTTGCAGGTTGTTGACCTGTACAGTCAACTCCTGCACGGCCTTAGGTATCGACTCATAATTCTGTTTCATACAGGCAATCTCTTTTTTCATATTTTCTAACGACTGCACAAGTTGTTGGTCCCGCTCAGCTTGCTGGCGATCTCGCTCAGCTTGCTGGCGATCCCTCTCAGCCTGCTGGCGATCTCGCTCAGCTTGCTGGGCAAGTAAATTTTCTGTTAACTGGCGATCTCGCTCAGCTTGCTGGCGATCTCGCTCAGCTTGCTGTGCAAGAAAGATTTCAATTTTTTCGTCTTTTTCAGCTTGTTGTTGCGCAAATTTTGCCTGGTAATCCAGCACGCGCTCTAATATCGCCTGAAGTGAATACCCACCAGGCAGATTACCACTCTCTGGTTCCTGCTTTTCTGGAGGTGGTGTAATTTCTTTATCTACCTCTCCTTGAGCACTGGTGGGCGGTGGCATCACTTCCTGTGCCCCTGCCCCCACATTTTCGCATGGTACATCCTCAAAGAGAGCACTTGTACTGCTTAATGCACCCGTTTCTACATTTCCTGCACTAACTAATGGCTGTTCCTCAGTATCCATATTACTCGGACGTTGACTACGCAATTTAACCATATTCATAAATTACCTACTCGAACACAAGACCTGACAGTTTTTTCACTTGCACACAAAATATGTTAGTTTATCTACAGTACACTGCACACTAAAAATTGCTATCTACAATCAACTCTGTCCTGTCATAAACACTAACATCAAACTACACACCACTAGCGATATGAGATCACTTCACTGGAGTTAAGCTTCTACAAACAGGACCACTACACTGAAACGATTTAGGGAAATCACGGAAAACCTAAATCAGGATGGCCAGAGACGGGATTGAACCATCGTCCTCCCGAATGCGAGTCCAGTGTGCTAACCACTGCGCCACCTCGCTCGGTTCACTTTTGAGAAGTCAGGTTATTATATACTATAAAACAGCAGCTGATTCACTAAATAGTATATTATGAAAAGCTGTTAATTACTTTTCACAATAACATAGAAAAAAGCAACTGAAATTGTTAGCCAACTCAATTTGTCAGTTTTTATGTATGAAATCTTCTGAAACAATTTTTGCCTTTATTTAAACACAAAAATACATCACATTTCTCACATCCCAAATATAATACCATCTTGATACATATCTTGCATCGTCCTCTTGTTTGTGACCATATGGGCCAATGATCATACTTGTTCCTTTGGTAGTTTACAACTGGCAGAACTGTTGTGGCAGCCCTCTTCTTCTTTTTCGACATGTCACCTTTACTTTGGTGTCCTTACTCTGATTTGTCTTTCTGTGCCACTATTAGTCCACTCGCAATTTCTGCTTGGAACTTGTGCAGTGGAATGTGTTGTTCTTGAAGAAACCTGCAGTCTTTACGGTATTTGAGCCAACTGTTGACTACCACAACTGTAACTGTGTCAGTAGATGTATGAATACTACCTTCTTGATTTTATGTAGTATTTATATAGTGATGATAGCATGTTCATCAGATCAATACCTACCATACAGGTGTTGTAAGCTGGGATTACAGTTGGTCTCGGGACTTGCACATATTCTCTTTGTGATTTGTTCCATCTGAAAGCCATATACTGGGGCTCAAAACCAAATAAAGATGACAGCAAAGTAACAGGTTTGTTGTCGTACCAGCTCACTACAACGACTCGCCCTGTGTGGTCTAGTAGGCTTGCTATTGCTCCTCGTCCTTTGGCTTTCATGTCTGTTTCGTTGGGCAGATCACTTTCAGCCTGTTTGGACTTACTGTTCCAATGAAATAGAAACCTCTGTTCAACTGATGCTGAACAAGCATATTGCTCGTAAAAAATTTGTGGGCATACACCTTGAAATGGTGGGTTTCTGGCAATATGTCTGTTAATTTTACGACCACTTCCTACGTGAGCCCTTTCCCTGCTTCTCTCCTCCTTTTTACATTTTTTCCTGCTGCGCTGTGATAAATGTCAAAGTCATATAAGTAGCCAAAAAGCTCCTGCCCTACCCCACCTTTTCAGTTGCCACCTTACATTTTTGTTTTGCATAAATTGTATTAAGGTGCTTCTGACTTTAAAACATATAATTACTTCACCGACACTATGATGTTCTTATGGAACTTTTTTCAAACAGTTTTTATGAAGTGATTGAGCCATGGTGGAATTTTCCAAAGCTTGTCGTTAGTTTAAGTTCCATCAGTTGCTAATCAATTATTTTCGAAGTGGAGGACGCTCAACAGTTTTTCAAATCTATATCGTGCCATAACCAATGGGTGGGCCAGCCAATGTTAGGCATTTGAGCAATCCCATTCTCAAATACATGCCTAACATTTGTTTCAGTTATGACTTGCTTGTGTTCACTGTAGTTCTGGTCTTCTGTGCATTACTGATTTAATTGGTCTACCAATTTGTGAAGCATGTCATCTGTCATCAGAGTTCTGAAATATTGGACAGGACTCATTAGTCCAGTAGGAGCTGATACAGGAAAAGGAACAAATGGCTCAATGACTGTAGCCAAAACCCCTTCTTCCACTGTGGACTCTTCAACTTCTTCAGCTAAGCAACCTTCAGCATTATTATCAGCGGAAAAAGGAATATTGGGGGATACTTGTTCCTATCTTAATAAGTCTCTGGTCTTAACTGCATTTGTTTCATCAGAGTCTTCAGCAGCACCATCTGAGTACAAATCTTCTAAGTCACAGACTTCAGGCTCATCTGGAATAGAAAGTGTATCTTTAATGGGTAGCTACAAAAGCGATAAAGAATCATTATCCCGTTGATCTTATCACGAGTTCCATTGTTTCATGAAGTGAAATAATTAGGGATTCATCAACAACTGCATAACTCATTGCCCATTGTTACATACTTGTAACGTGCCTTTTCAATCACTATTACAGCACCCTATAGAATAGTTATTCCATTCCCAATCAATATTTACAATTTGTGGTATGGCAACATAAAGTAATACATTAAAATATTCCAAAAAACTGTAGTAATATGAAGACAATGAAGGCAACACTGTTACCTGGCGTGATGACTGTCCACAGCAGCTGTCAGCTAATGGAACTACCTCAGTGCGCTTTGTCCACAACACTCTATCATATGAGCACTACCAGAGACAGCTATGAGGTATTAACAGTTGCGTCACGCCAGACATTAAGGAGAAAGGAAGCAAATTGTTGTCTCTGCAGACCTTCAAACCCAGTGTGTCATTTATGTACCACAGAGGACTAGAGGGTTAATTCAGATTTAAGCTTTTCATATGAATTTTCGTGCAGCGATGCAGTGGTCACATCTTGCACTCTTGCAGCATAGGGATGGTCAAAGTTGGCTCACAACGAGGGCAAATTTTATCGAGTCAGCCATAATTTCTGCGTAGCTAAAACTTGTTGAACTTGAGCAAGCTAGTTTGTCTGGCCAGAATGGAATAAAACGGACTGCTGGTCTAGACACTGTTAGCTCATCTGTATCTTGCACGATATTTAAGTTCCATAGTAGTTGCTCAACCTTCTTCTTCAGCCCATATCGGCTGGCATGAACATAGTGAGTCTGGCGGTTTCACAGACAAAAATTCTTTATTTTGGTCACACTGTCTGCCGAACAAGTGGTCAAGCGAGTACTCTTTAACCCTAGCCGAAAACACACACGAATGCATATGCAGGGCCTACAAGGCCCTGCCGTAATTTAAAATTCTCCTCTTTTCTTATAATCATTCTTTGGAGTTAAATTTATTTCTGTCAAATTTATTGTCATATTGAAAGATTCCTAAGATACAGTAAGAGGATCTAGTGGGCCTGATTAACATTTTATTTATTTTTTAAAAAACTCTAAGAGTGAATTTTTATTAGTTACATCCATTTACATACAACATGTACAAATAATTTTTTTAATTCACTTGTAAGTTGCAGTTTACATTTTATAACATTTATTACAACCAATTTCTTCAATTAAAACATACTCATTATTCACAATATTATGTATATAGGCAATATTTTGACAAAAAGTTATTATTCATTGTTCATATAAAATTGTATTTTTCTTAGTTTTCAACATGTGACAAACAAGAAGCACAAAGAACGCCACTATGTTCCTTACAAATGTTGGTTTTACAGTTAATGCCTGTCATAGCACTTTTCCTGTCTTTATTATATGGGCAATAATTGCATCTTCTTCTTTTTCCTGAAACAGGTAGTTGGTTCGGCAATATGACATCTTTTTGAACACCACATCTTTGCATGGCATCAACGATTTTCTTTGGAAGATTAGGTATCTGAATACAAAGTTCCGTTAGTGGTCTCACCATTTCCTCTGCTAAATCTCTTAGGAACAAACGCCTATTATCACTTCTTCCACTATGTATGTCAGATGTTGGGCGGAAAATATAATTTCACTGTTCATTGCTGCGACGCCCATCATATTCATCCATAGTGCAAATGGCCATCTTCTTGTTTGTCTCTTGCAAGTATAATAACGAATTTTGTGGTCCATTTGATCTACTCCACCCTTCGTAGAGTTATAGAACTTCATTATATCTGGTTTATTTTCTGCATGAATTTCATCAGTGTTTCTTCTCAACTCCAGAAAGCAGTAAAAGACCAAGAAAACCCTCCATTTCAGCAAGCGAAACGTTTTTCCACGTTTTACCACATAAAGTAGCCACTCTTCTGCCTTCAATATTTGTGCAGTTAATGATTTCCTCTAGTATTTCCTTGGAGATGAAATAGTCCCACACATCCTTAGGTTTACAGGTTTTCAAACCATGGGCTGGACCAGGTGCCTTCTTTACGATATTATGGACAGGCGTATGAAAAGTTACAGGAGGATCTATTTTCCAAATTGTTCCATTCCGACTAATGTATGTGTGGTCTTCTATACCTTTTTGTGGTTGTTCTTCATTTTCAGACTCTGATGAAGTAATATTATCGGAAGGACTGTCATCTGCCTCAATATTCACATCCTCAGGTTCATTGGCTGATTCTTCACTACTTGCATCTTCAAAAATATTTCCTTCCTCGTAAGAATTATCTTCTTCAAACCACTGAGCCACAACACTTTCAAAATTAGGTGCACTTGCACGTACTGACTCTCTTGCTTTGTGTGTGGATGCCATAGCAAAATGCCTCTCTCTCGAACAACAGCTTGTGCAGTGCTAAACGAGTCATACTCGTAACAATATGGATCTTGCAGCAACAAACGAACTACAGTACCAATGAGACTGACAAGAGCAGCACAGGATAACAATACTATGCAATAATAAAACATTTGATAGCAAAAATATCAGTAGTACAACGACATCGCCAGTATGTGAAAGTAGTGTGTATTACTTTTTAGTTATACTATTACTACTACAGCTACTGCTGCTGTTGGCACACCTGTTGCTGGAAATACCACTGCAGTTACTGTTGACTTAATAACTGCTCCCAAACAAATGTTGAATACAATAGAGGCTAAACAACATTTATAAATGTGTGAGGGCTTCTGAAGCCCTGCTTATGCATTCACAGTGTATAGGTAAACGTATTGAATTATATGAAAAACTTAAAAAGGTATCTCGTTCAGATTTCATAGGAGGAATGTCACAGTGTTAGCGAAAGAGTACTGGAAAGCAGTTTGAAAACAAACAAAAAATTACAGATTTTTAAAAAAAATGAAGACATACAAAGGCTTTGGAGGCTCTGTATATGCATCTTAGGGTTAAGTTGAATACGAATCCGAACGTTTAACTCGCAGGTGAAACATTCAAGATTTGCGTATAACTAAGGAAGAGACGAAGGCAAAAAAAACCGTTCTTGACGCTGTTTGCTGAGAGACTGGGTAAAGATAAAATCATCAATCTAACGAAATCGAATAGACATTTATGTGTAAAGAAATGAACAACAAAAAAGAATATAAAACATATTATGAAACACAGCTCCCCTGACAGCTGTCGTGGAAACTGTTCGACAACTGCAACTATTATGTTAATAGAGACCACAGACACACACAACACTGCACCACTGACCACAATAACATCGCCAGTTGACGCGAACTTCTTAGCAGATGCTACAACTTTATGTTGAAAACTGTATAGCGTACGCCTGTCAGAAAGTTTATTGAAATACTGAGTAGATCAGTAAAGAACTTTTGAAGATATCTGCTAAAAATATTTTCTCTTATGTATTACTTCTATATTTTAGGAAAGAATCGGTCAGGAACTTTTATTGACAATGTTTCTCCTTTATGTATGATATAGATGGTGTAGATTATGTCCATCTGAATGTTTATTGCAGTATCATGTAAAAATCTGAAGTAAATGATCAAGAATTATTTTGTATTTTTACTATCAATGGCCGGCCGCGGTAGCCGAGCGGTTCTAGGAGCTTCAGGGACAACCACGTGGCTGCTTCGGTCGCAGGTTCGAATCCTGCCTCGGGCATGGATGTGTGTGATGTCCTTAGGTTTAAGTAGTTCTAAATCTAGGGAACTGATGACCTCCGATGTTAAGTCCCATAGTGCCTAGAGCCATTTGAACCATTTTTACTAACAATGTTTCCTCTTTATATATTATATAAACATTTATGTATCACATATATTTAGCAAATGTGTAGCCTATATCGATCCAAAAGTATTAGAGTACCACGTAAAAATTTGAACTAAATCAGTGGAGAACTTTTTGAGATTTTTGCTACCAATGTTTCCTCTTTGTGTTCTAGATTTATATTTATATACCACACACATTAAAAATATGTACATATGTAGCTTATGTCAGATGAACATTTATTAGAGTAGTGAGAAAAATCTGAAGTAAATTAGCCAAATTCTTTCGAGGTTTTTGGTACAGCATTAATCAATGACTTTATATATATATATATATATATATATATATATATATATATATATATATATATATATATATATATATATATATATATATATATATATACTGCCGATAGCCATCCGAGTGTTTATTACAACATTGTGTAAAAATTTGCGGTAAATCGATCCATTATTTTTCGAGATTTTTGGTAACACCTTTAAACAACGATTTATATTTATATAATAGTATCGATATAGCTTTTTATATGGCATATATATTTAAAAATAAGACCACCTGAGCAACCTTTGCACTCTTTTTACCACATTGCATGATGTAGGGCTCAAGTGATGCCTCTACAAATACTTTCTTTTTCAGGAGCGAGTGGACTGCCTAGGACACTTGCTCAATGAAGACAGGATTGAGCACATTGACTGTAATGTTTCAGTTGTAGACTCTCTCCCCACGTCCCCAAAACCTACAGAAGCTGCAGGCCTTTTTGGGGAAGCAACTGTTATTCGAAGTTCCACCTGCAAGCAGCACACATTATGAACATACTCAACTAGCTGGAGAAGAGGGGCCTTCAGGTCCAGTGGTCAGTTTCATTTGAGCATTCGTTCACCCTCGGCTCCCTGCCTTACGCTCTTTTCTCCATTACATCCTCTTGTTTCGGCTGCTGAGGCTTCCCCCTATGGCACTGGTGCAGTGCTGGTGCACCGTAATGATGATGATACTGAGCAACCCACCTCCTATGTTTCAAAGACACAGACGTCTGCTCAAAGAAACTACTCAGAGGTCGAGAAAGAGGCTTTGACGATCATCTTTGCCTTTAAGAAATTCCATGTTCCACACTCGTGGCTGCCTGAGCGGATGGTTCAAAGTCTTCAGTGTTAGGTTCTTTTCCTCACTTCTTACAATTACACCACTAAGTACATACCAGCTGCACAACACACATACGTGGATGCACTCTTTCATCTGCTCTCAGGACCAGATCTGGCAACTGAACAACGGGAAATCTCTTGTTTCCACATTGACATACAATGTCAATACGCCTCGGATGGGTTTCTCACTATTGCTACTCATACTGCGACAGACATGCGCCACAACACTATCTTACAGTGTGCCACACACTATGTGCTACACGGTTGGTCCACTTATTTTGCAAAATCTGCTGAGCCAGAACTCTGGGTCTGGGCTCACCTTTCTCATTGTTTGTCTATTGCCTCTGATGATTTCCTACCAGATGCTGTAGTGGATACCCGCTGTGTTTCCATCCCGACTACCTTACGCCCTTCTGTCTTGGGACTCCTCCATCTTTTGTACTGAGGTATATCAGAGATGAATGCCTTTGCGAGGTGAAATACCCACTGGCGAGGACTGCCAAAGACATGGAGGCCATAGTGTGCAACTGTTTTGTACATGCCCAACGTAAGCTGCTCCACCCCAGTCTTTCAGCCTCTGGTCCACTCCCTGTCCCCTCTATGACAGCATTCATCTGTATTCTGCTGTTCCCTTTCTTGATTGTATGTGGCTCATTGTTGTGGATGCTTATTCCAACTAACTGTATCGTTTTGCATGGTGTCCACCACTACAGCCACCACACTCAATGCACTTATCCAAATTATCGACATCATCAGACTTTCATGCTCCCTCATGTCTGACCATGAGCCTCAGTTCACTATGACAGCCTTCGAACAGTTCTGCAACATCAATGGCATTAATCACTTGTTTAGCCCATCTTTTGACCCATCTTCCAATGATAAAGCAGATAGGATGATACAAACATTTAAACAATAAATGTTGAAAGCAATGGACACATCCACCACTGCAGCAGCATTCATAGTTTTCCTGAGCACCTACCGAATTACCCCTTTCCATGACTGCAGTTCAAGAGAACTCCCCCATGGCTGACAGCCACATATTCTTCTCCACCTCCTCGCACCACAGCCCTCGCACCCCCATATCTGACATGCTGTACGATACCTCCCAGGTTGAGCAGTCTGGGCACATTCATATGGAGCAAAACCTTGATGGATGCCAGCTATGTTGGTGATCGCTCATGCTTGGTGCCTTATGACAGTTAATACTCCAAAACGTTTGGAGTGTCGATACACCAACCAATTCCATCCCTACCTACTGACAGCGCCACCATTGGTGGATCACTTGGAGCTGGAGAGCCTGCTGTTGCAAATCCCTCAGCCATACAGATACAATATGAATACCTGGGCACCATTGGCTGTCCCTGTGGATGCAGGTGTGGAGGTTGAGACCTCACTGCAACATCCATTCACTCATCAGTCGTGTCCCTCATCATTGTTCTGCAGCACATTGCTCAGTGTCCCCTCCTCCTTTTCCCAGCTGTGGGCTCCTTCACTGGGACACCAACCATACCACTGGTTCACCTTCTGAAACATCATACAAGGCACTTCAGGCTCTACACCCCTGTTGCATGTGGAGGGATGCAGTAATCGGCACAAGTTCGGAAGCTTGCCAGAGAGAACGGACCTAGACAACAGCTTCTAGGCAGCGCTTCGAATATTTGCGAGCGCTGCTGTCGCCACCTCAGGGCTAGGTGCGGGCCGCGCCACTGCCGCCACCCTATCGGCACACATTGTCACCCTATAAACAGGGATCCAGACCTCAGTCATGTTCTGACGGTGCTCTCATATTGTTCATTATACTCAGAGTTGCTTGATTCCTGATATTGATACGTCTAGGCTCTCGATGTGGTTTACTCACTGGACTTGTCATTATATCATGTTGTCTTCGTTGTTTGTCCATTGCTGTGGTTGTCTTTCTGTGATTTTCGGTGACTGACTGTCGACACCCTCGGCCGGTCGGCCATTGTCTCCAGGTCGTGTATGATTCTGGTTGCTGTAGCAGAAGTCAGTTAATGTTGAGGTGGAGAACTCGTCGAGCCATGTTCAGAGCACATTTTCATCTGGAAAGGAAATTTCTTGACAGTTGTTCAACAGAAGGCGACAAAGGTGAAAATCTGAGGGAGCAAGAACAGGTAAATAAGGTGGTTGCAGAATGCCTTCCCAACCAAACTCCTGTATAGTGTTTTTTCAGTCTAGCGTGACACGGGCGGACCAATCGTGGAATAGCAACACTTCACACAGTCTTCCTGGTCGTTGTTCTTGGACTATATCTGCAAGATGTCTCAGTTATTGACAAAAAATGTCAGCAGTGATGATTACACCTTGGGGAAGCAATCCATACTACACCCCACCGTCGCTGTTACACCAGATGCATAACATTATATTTTTTGGATGTACATCGGTCTTTACATGGGGAGTTGCTGCTTTTTTTGGGCTCAAACATTCCTTTTTTTCGTTATGCTAACATAGAGACACCATTTTTCGGCACCAGTAACGGTACAGGATAGTAATGGTCAGCGTTCTTCATGAGCCAATTGCTGATGGGTAAGCAGAGATGCACATATCGCCACCTACTGATTTTTGAGATTCTGGCTTAGAGTATGCAGTACCCATACACCCATTTTTGAACTTTCCCTGTTGCATGCAAATGTCGCACAATGGTGGATTGATCTCAGTTCATCATATTCGACAGTTCTCAAGTACAGTGACGTGGATCGTTGTGGACGATCTTCATCAATCCCTGAGAGTCTTCGTGAACATGAAGACTCACCAATGCCAAAACGACCTCCTTAAAAAGAGAAAACCATTTTCTTGCCATGCTCTGTCCAGTGGCATTTCCCCATGCATTATGCAAATGTTTCTGGCTGTCTCCGTTGCTGTCGTCTCTTTACTGAACTCAAACAGAAGAATATATCGTAATTGTTCCGATTTCTCCATTTGACACGCCATTTTCTAGCGTTCTCAGCTCCATTTGCTGCAAATAAAAAATGACAGTCGATAAATAGCAACTGCAATAACAACATCAAAACAAAAACGCTACGAATATATAAACCAGCCTAATAAAATGTCACTTAGGCTCAGCCTTCTGTTACAATGTGAGGGTGTTGTTAGGTGCAAATAAAAAAAATCTTTAAATAAACGTTTCTTCTAATATTCTGTGTAAAATCACTTAACGATGTCGTGCTGGTCACTATATTCACAACTGTGGACGTTTTCCTGCGGAACTATACGTATTTTCTTAACTCTCTCTGATACTACTTTGAGTGCTATTTGTGAACTATTTTCTACTTTTTTATTTATCGTTTCTTTCACCTCTGGCAATCATTGTTACTAACGTGACAAAAGTCCACTGGTTAAGCCAGTTCTATGGATAGATTACTACCCCTGTTAGTTCTATTTAGTATGGATACCACCTGCATCAGTTATATTCAAAAACAATGGAACAAAGTACCATATTACTTAGTTTCATGTTCCACAGATCATTTGCATGATAAATCATAATGATGTGGAAGGAGTCATTTTACATTCACATTACATTTATGTGTAAATATGGCAACATGCTGAACATCTATAAGTTTCTTTACTATTTATTATTATTACTAAATATATGGATGTGAGTTGCTAATTGTTACCAACCACCTTTGCATATTACAATAATAGAAATTCTTCTGTGGAACAGAAGGAGTTGACAAGGAGAAACTTTTTCAGTTTGTTTTCAGATTTTACTTTGCTGTTTCTCAGACATTTTATATCAGTGGGTAAGCTATCACAAATTTTAACTGCAGCGTTATGCACTAATTTTTCTATTAAAGGAAACATTAATCTGGAGTAATGAATACCATTTTTTCTTCTGGTATTGTAAAAATGTACAACATTGTTCCCTTTGAACTGTAGTGCATTATTTACAACAAACTTGATGAGGGAGTAAACATTCTGTAAAGCAGCAGTCAGAGCACCAACAAGATGATCATGAGTGAGAACCACATATTATTCTTACAGAAAGTTTTTGAGGAATGAAGACTTTCTTACGAAGAGATTAGTTACCCAAGAACATTATTCCATATAACATTATCGAATGAAAATATGCAAAATATGTCATCCTGATTAGCCTCTTTGCAATATTTGCAATGATTCTATATGCAAATGTGGCTAAACTGAGTTGTTTTAGATGTTACAATATGTGCTTTTTCCTGTTTAAATTCTCGTCAATATAGACACCTAAGAATTTTGAAGTATCTGCTCTGTTTGTTATTTCCTCATCATGTGTTACACTTATCATTGGTATAATAGTGCTACATGTGCAGAACTGAACATGTTGTGTCTTTTTAAAACTGAGATGAGACCTTTCCCATAAAATCAGTCAATGACACTTTTAGGAAGCGTGTTTAACATTTCTTCTTTTGCTATATGTACACTGAACAGCCAGAACATTATGACCACCTACCGAAAAGCCAGCATGTCCATCTTTGACTTGGATAAAAGCAACGACGTGTCATGGCATGGAAGTAGTGAGGCCTTGGAAGGTCGCAGGCCATTGGAGGAATTTGGAACCACATCTACAGACACAAGTCACTTAATTTTCGTTAAGTTCGGGAAGGAGGGCAATGAGCTCTGATGCCACATTCAGTCACATCACAGACAGGTTTGGTCGGGTTCATATCTGGCGAGTTGGGGGGTCAGCGCATCTATTAGAACTCGCCACTGTATTCCTCGAACCACTTCATCACTCTCCTGGCCTTGTGACATGGCGCGTTATCTTGCTGAAAACCGCCACTGCCGTCAGGAAACATGATAGGCATTGAGGGGTGTACTTGGTCTGCAACCAATGTATGATACTCCTTGGTCATCACGGTGCCTCACACGAGCTCCAGTGGACCAATGAATATGCATGTAAATGTTCCATAGATCATAAATGGAGCCGCTGCTAGTTTATCTCCATCTTGAAGTACAGATATCAAGGAGCTGTTTCCTTGGAAGGCGATGGATTCGTGCCCTCCCATCGGCATGGTGAAAAAGGTAACGGGATTCTTCAGACAGTGCAACAGTCTACCACTGCACCAACGTCCTGTGCCGATGGTCGTGTACCCATTTCAGTCATACCTGCCGATGTCACACAGATAACATTGGCGTATGCATTATTCGTCCTTTGCAGAGGCCCATCATTAGGAATGTTCGGTGCACTTTATGTTCAGACACACTTGTACTCTGCCCAGCATTAAAGTCTGATGTTAGTTCCTCCACAGTTCGCAGCTTCTCCTGTTTTACCAGTTTGCCCAGTCTGCAACGTCCGACATCGGCAATGAGGGGTGGCTACCCAACCCCACGGTGTCTGGACATTGTTTTACCTTGGTTATGCCACGAATTGAAGACACTCACCACAGCATTCCCGAAATGCTCGTCCCGAACCTGTGGGCCATCACAATGTGCCCTCGATCTAGCACAGACAGATCACTTGCCTTCCCCATTCTACACATGGACAGCACTGATACTACATGCACTGTGCATGTGTCTTAGCAGCAGTCATTCCTCGCCAGATGACGCTGCTGTCGCCTGAGCAGGTTTGTATCGATACGTCGGTGGTCATAATGTTCTGGCTGCTCAGTATATGCTTGGATTTATTATAACATGAGCCTGGGTGACTAACATCAAAAGGTACCACAGCATGTGGAAGCTGTTTGGCTGAAAAAGGTCACACTACTTCCATTGCTCGATGTATAGTGCGATCTTTGCTTTGACCACGAAATTCACGAAAGCATTGCTATAGATTTGGTCACAGCTAAACATTTGTGACAAACAAGACTATAAATATGAATGCTGTTTGTTTGTTTTGCAGCTATTTAACCTATCCTCTTAAGTAACGTACCTACCTAACCACACTCGAAAATCGCTACATATTCAGAAATAAACAGCCAAATATCTGTGACCATAAAGAACATAGCTGTCATTGCTGATTGTTCCACTCAGAGAAATTTCATCTTTAATCAAAGTACGGTCCGCAAATGGAAGAAAATCGTTGGTGAGAGCACACACTCTTGTGTTGTAAATAACATCGAATATTGCAGAGCATACCTCTGTTACATGAATAAGAAAGTCCCAGAATTTGTCATAAACGCGAAGATGATTATATATATATATATATATATATATATATATATATATATATATATATATATATATATAAGCATGAATCAGGGTGCAAAATCACTTCTTCGCCGGCCGCAGTGGTCTCGCGGTTCTAGGCGCGCAGTCCGGAACCGTGCGACTGCTACGGTCGCAGGTTCGAATCCTGCCTCGGGCATGGATGTGTGTGATGTCCTTAGGTTAGTTAGGTTTAAGTAGTTCTAAGTTCTAGGGGACTGATGACCACAGCAGTTGAGTCCCTTAGTGCTCAGAGCCATTTGAACCATTTTGAACCAAAATCACTTCCTTCCATCCTGTAAAGGTACATTTCAAACCATGAGACAAACGATAGCAATCATATACAATTTTGAGCATTATTATTGTTCATTTTAAACCAATGTGTCATTAACAGACATTTAAGAATAACTTGGAACAGCGTACTGTCATAACACAGAAGCTATAATATGGAAGCAACAACATATGACAAAGGAATCTATTGGTTCATACTAAACCACTATCGCATTCAGAAGGACGACGGTTCAATCCTGTGTCCAGCCATCCTAATTTAGTTTTTTCATGATTTCCCTAAATCGCTCCGGGCAAATCCCGGGATGGTTCCTTCGAAAGGGCACGGCCGACTTCCTTTCCTAATCCGATGAGACCGATGACCTCACCGTCTGGTCTCCTCCCCCAAAACAACCCAACCCAACTAAACCACTGAACTGTTTTTTTTATTATATGAAGAACATTAGGCAGTCAGAATATGTGGTTTCTTCACTACGTGAGTTGAAAGTATAGATACAGAAACAAAGAATGACAGCAGTAGTGCTAGTCACCTGGCAGTGAATTCCAGTATGGGAAAATATGGTGAGAAAATCTGTCTTCTTGCTTTTTTGAAATATTTATACTAAATTCATTTGTACTTTATTGTTGGGACTTGTTGACTAGTGGTAAAGTCAGTGCCTGGAAGCATTTTGTAACTTTCAAGGTAATATATTTGAGAAATCTGAATCAAAAACTAAGATTAACAATTTGTAGCTAGGGGACTGATGACCTCAGAAGTTAAGTCCCATAGTGCTCAGAGCCCATCTTGTAGCTATTGTGGCCAGACTGATTGCATCACATCTTAGTGATTCTGTATTAAAAACACTACTAACACTATGATAACAGACAAGAAGTATTACATGATGCTGATGTTATGAACAGTTGTTACAGACAACATTTGACAGCTCTTAAATGTTTCCAGTTAGTGGCTTCACATGTGATGGTATCGTGCTGACCAGTCTACAATTCCACTTGTAAGAAAAATTCATTTACACAATATAGTGGCTGTTGCTTGAGCACACACATCAGTCTGGCTCTGAACATCCTCAATGGCAATGTTCAGGTATACAGTGGTAGGTGGTTGGACATCTTCGGTGGTGCTGTGTGAAAACTGTCCAGGGTCTTACATAGGTGAAAGCTTTCAATATATGTGTCGACGCTATTTCAGTGTCATAGTTGTGAATTTCTTGTCCCTTGCAGAAGGATTCTTGATAGACAAGTGCATTGAAAAAATGCTAGTTAAATATTGTCATATTTCCCAGCTGTTTGAAAATGCGCTAACAGTGGTTGAATTTCCTGCTGGAAGATATTATTCTTACAGCTTTACTTCCAGTAAAGTGTCACCACAGCAACAGGCCATATGTGATGTGGCTGTGGAACAGAGCATAATATATTGTGATTAAGTACTGATCTGTTATCATACATTTGCTCTTCCTGAGGAGATAAATTTCTATTGAGAGGTTACATATTTGCAGTGTTTTGCTCCACATCAGCTTATTGTCAATTGTGATTCTCAAGAGTCTGACACTATCAACATTTGTTATGATCATCAGTCACCAGGGCTACATCGTATTTTCTGGGTTTTGTCTACATTTAGTTTCATTTTGTTACCTTTGAACTACTTTTGGCAACTTCAAATTAAATTTCAGCATCCATCAATAGTGCTTCAGATGAATTTCTACTCTTAGTCACTAAAGTTGTATCATCTGCAAAGAGCAGTGTATGACCATCACAACTTAAGTAATTGACAGTTATTAAAAAGAAGAGGGGAGCATGTATGGAGCCTCCAGTACACAATGTTCAGATGTCATTTCATAAGATATCGTTCCTTGGATACAAACGTTCTGCACCCTGTCTCTCAGGTAGGATGACAGAGTCATCCTTTAGGCCTTAAGATTTCAATTTTTCCAATGGTATCGTATGAGAAATGCCATCGAATGTTTTCTTAGATCAAAAAGACCTAAAGCCATGCAGTTATTTTCTTCAAATGCTTTCATTAATTTTGTTATTACACCCAGCATTGCAGTAAATGTAGATTTCCCACTTTTAAATCCATGTTGGTTACCCAGGAAGACGTTGTTGTCTTTGATATAATATAACAGTTAGTTCTTCATTATAGTTTCAGTGACTTTTGCTAGTATAGTATTATAGATGGATATCCGTTAATGTCACCGTTTTTATACACTGGTACTGTCTTTGCCATTTTTAAGAAGTCTGGAAAAGTTTCCACAATATAAGATACAGTAAAACTCAGAACATCACAAGACATTTCATATATATCTGGAAAACAAAATCTTTAAAACCATGCACAATTTTTTCTCTGTCCTCAGAGAGTACTTTCTTCCCCCTGGTCAAAGTGCAACCATTGCTAGTGCTTATATTGCTTGTAATACCAGTTTCTAAATCTTATACTTCAGATACGTTATTCCCAACAACACCAATAAAATATTTGTTAAAATCATCAGTACTGCAAGTGTTGAAAGGCACATTGGGCCTTTTTCTCTGTTTGTTAACCATTTCTGAGGCTACTTTGCATGGGCTGCAGGCTTCAGAAATGAACCTAACATTACATGCCTTCTTGGCTGCTCCAACTTCCTTCCTTAGATTTCAGATAATAAAAATGAAACATATCTTTAGCGTTGGCATTTATTACTGTTTTAACTCGGTGCTGTAGCAGCAAAACAACACGCTTTTTTTTCCAGCTTGGAAATGTATCATGGTTTGTCTCTGCCAATTTTTGTTCTATTTTGTATTTATCTACAGGATTCTCAGGATTCTTTATCGTTACTGGTGGATAACAGCTGTCAAAATTTATTTTGAGGAGCAGGGAAACACATTTAGTAGCATCACTTTGTCCCAGTCCTATAACTTCAAACTGCCAATCAGTTCTGACAACCACATTTTTGAAGATGTTTAATCCTTCCTCCATTTAATTCTTTTATGGAAGATATAGTCAGAATACCACATACTGTCTTCTATGTGATGGTTCCTTTGACTATGTAGGTGGACAAATAATGCATAATGATCTGCTTTGAATGGGTACATGACACTTACTGTGTAGTCGCAGGTGTTTAGGTTGCTAACAACAGTGTGAGGCAATCCTCTTGTTGGTTCATGTTTAGCCACGAACAAACCATACCCATTCATCAAGTACTTGACGGTTTTCTCCTTACTGCTGGAGTTTACAGTTTTTTTGTTGTTTTAGGTTCCTATTGGACCAAACTACTGAGGTAATTGGTCCCTACGCTTAAACACTACTTAATCTAACTTAAACTAACTTATGCTAAAGACAACTCACACACCCATGCCTGAGGGAGGACTTGAACATCTGATGGGGTGAGGGGGGGGGGAGCTGAGCTAATGGTGGCAAGGCACCTCAGACCACACAGCTATCCCATGTGACGACTTCACAGTTATGTAATATTTTGTAAATGACATCATTGTCGGATCTTGGCTGTAAAATTATAATTTGCACAACCCAATAATTCAATTTCATTAATCTGGCCATTCTCAAGTGTAAATAATCTAAAAATCATTTGACATGACACACATACAAGTCAGAGGATTTTAAGGATTTGATATGTGCTAAAGCACAGTTATTCATACTTGGTAATGGCTACACTGTAGA
This sequence comes from Schistocerca nitens, assembly GCF_023898315.1. Classification (NCBI taxonomy): domain Eukaryota; kingdom Metazoa; phylum Arthropoda; class Insecta; order Orthoptera; family Acrididae; genus Schistocerca; species Schistocerca nitens. The sequence continues at coordinate 493,947,794 of NC_064614.1, read as the reverse complement.
AATTACAGTAGTGGATTGTACAGATGAGTAATTTTATAGTCAAAAGGCGATCATGATGACATTTACATAACCTAAGTGTAACAATCTATACTGTGAAATGCTCTAATGACTACTAAAATCGATTTGTTTTGATTCTTGTTAATTAATATGTACATTCTGATATCTAAAAATCGATTTATTTTAATTTGTGTTAATTCATATTTATCCAGATTCAGTCACCTAGAATCATGCTCCTGTAAAGTCCCTTTCAAGCAAATTAATTTTACGAAATCCTCAAAATATTTCTTTACATTCATTGGAAAACAAATTGGGACAGAGGTTTTTACTAACCACACATGTAAAGAAAAAATGAAATGAAATGGTCGTGTAGCATTGATGGCCAGGTGGTCCTATTCAGGGAAGTTCAGCTGCCACTTGCAAGTCTTACTCCAAGTGGCGCCACATTGGGCGACTTGGGTGTCGGTGATGATGGGATGATGGTGAGGTTAACACAACACCCACTTCACAGGTGGAGAAAATCTCCAACCCGTCTGGGAATCAAATCCGGGCCCGCTGTGTGGTAAGCAAACATGCTATCACTCAGGTAAGCAGGTGGATCACATGCAAAGAAAACATACTCCATGATAACTTTTTTTCGTTTTATGGCTATGACAAAGCCTTTTAAATAATGGTATGAAATTCAGTACCCATTTCTGGCATTTTTATTTTTGTTCTTCGAAAAATTTGTTCTGTACACTTCTAAAAAAGAGCACATACATTCCTGCAACTGTACTTCACTCATTACACTTCACAGCTCTTCTTTTTTCAGCATCCCATGCACGAAAAGATATTATCTGGAGCTTCTTGACTGACAGCCTTTAAATTTAATTTATTAAAGCCAGCCTCTTTTCAAGTCTTCCACAAGAAAATAACAGACTATAATGTCATGAGTTCTAGTAAAAACAATTATTTATTTCACGCAACACTACAGAAGCTACAAAGAATGTATACATAACATAACAATTGCAATGGAAATGATAAACAGACAAAGCAAAGACTAATTACTACAATGTGTATCTATAATTATTACAGAGTTTATATTTCACTGTGTCTCTCAGAGTCACATAATATTCCATGCCCAGCGATAATGCTGAGGTATTTCTTTGGGAAGTGCATTGTGTGTCTAGGACTTGTAACTCACTAAGTTGGCTTATGCACTTGGCAGTTATGGTGACTGAAGCTGATTGTTGATGTGGCACTGACACAGGTGATCTTGAATCCACATTCTTCACATGAAGGATGGCTAGAGTCTGTTGATGGGAATGGGCTTCTGACCATGAGGTATTTCAATACCAAAGTGTGGATGTACCAGATATGGTCCATCATAGATAGGTTTTAAGAGGTTTTCTATGTGCATCGTGTCTCATGAAAATACCTGAAGAGGTCATGAGTTCAGGATGGGTAAGGACAGATTCTGTCGCATGAAACCGCATATCGAACATGAATTGGTTAAATCGACGCCATGTGTTGTTTCAAGTTGAAAATGAAAGACGGGATATCTGGTATCCGGTCTTTTGGACATGTCCGATAAAACAGACACCACATATACACGGGAGTCAAATTGATGTGAAAATTATTTAAGAGAAAACATTTACTCTGAGTTTTCGTTATACAGAGTCTCAACCTGATCACCAGAACAATTAATGCACTCAAACCAACGTTCAACACCATGTGAGATCCGGCAATTGGGGAAGCCACAACAACTGTACATCGTGACCAACCCATTGTTTGGGAATGTTTGATCAACAGAAGCACGAACAGAATGAGTAAAATGGGGCAATGTACCATCAAGTTGAAAATCAGCTTCTCATCTAAGTTGCAGGGGCATATTATGAATGTGCAAACTCTTTCAGCATTTGCAAGTAGTCATATGCATTCAGCATTGGGGATGTAAAGAAAAATGGGACTTGTATACCAGTAGCGATCACGTTCACCACACATTTACCTTTGCGGATTCTCGTTTATGCTCACTAATAATACAAGAATTGGATTTTCAGAACCCCAGAAAATTGCGTTATGAGAATTAACATGGGCACTAGTACGAAAGGTGACTTCATCACTGAAAATTATTTTCCAGATAATGCCCAGCTGCAATCTTAACATTTCTGCCCGACCCTCACAGCATTCTACTCATTCCTGTTTCTGCTGAGCAGTCAAACTTTGAACAGTCACATGTCAAGGTCCTTGGATAGAATTCGGTCAACTGTCCTACGTGGAATCACTGTTTCCAGACTGCAACGTCTCATCGATTTTGATGGACTCTGTCGTATGGCCTGCACTATAGCAATCTTTACTTCACTTCTGCACATTCCAAGTTGCCCCGCGTTTCTGTGATAACTGACTGTTACATATCAAGTTGATACAAACTTCTGGTAAATGAGACAAACTGTTAAACGAGTTGGTGATCATCAATCTGGTAATCGTTCTGCAGACCTCCGACGCACTTCGATCGCCGACTGCATAACTTCCATTAATCTTCCTGCCACTCTTCTCTGTCAGCTGTGGGTACTTACAACCTGAAATAGGGAACGAAACAAAATCAAGATTGTTCATATAATTTTGACTCTCTCTTTATAGTTAAGGTGATAATGACGAGTGATCCTTTCAGTGCAGATAGCCACCAAGCTCGAACTCTTACGGGAAGCGACGAAATGCCGCGATTAATGAGGATAATGGATAAGGGGCACTACGTCGGCAGTAGATGCATAAGTTGAGAATTTGGGTCTGACAGTAGGCATGCTAGTGTAGTCTGTGCTGGTGCTAGGACCACTGTGTCCAAAGGTACAGTGGTCAGCGTATCTGCCTAGTAAGCAGAAAACCCACATTCGAATCCTGGTCCGACATAAATTTTCATCTTTCCCTATTGATTTATATTAGGGCCCACTGTCAGCAAATGTCTTTAATTCGTTTGTGACTTGAAAGCTGAAATGTTACACACCACTGTAGTAGGATAAAAAAAATCATGCCACAAGTCATTTCTGCAGCAGTGGTGTTATATTCTGAGACCACTTAGGTACTGAGAGCCATTAAAATTGTAGATTATTTGTAGACCTAGTCATCTGAGAGTCATGCTCTTAGTGCTGTCTTGATAAAAAAAATAGAAATGAGCGTTTGGCATCGTTGGCCAGGAGTCCCCATCCAGGGAAGTTCGGCCACCAAGTGTAAGTCTTATTTCAGGCGACACCACATTGGGCGACTTGCGCGCCGGTGATGAGGATGAAATGATGATGAGGACAACACAACATCTAGTCCCCGAGCGGCGAAAACCTCCAACCGGAACGGGAATCGAACCTGGGGCCACTGGCACGGGAGGCAAGCATGTTACCACCCAGCTAAGCAGGCGGGTTGTTGTCTTGATGTTGAGATGCTACTGTTCCACTTTGCGGTTCGACACTGGATGGTAAGCAGTGGTTTCTTTACCTATTATTTTGTGATGTGACTGAACAATTCACACTCAAAGTTCCATCCCCTATCAGCGGTGGCGACTTTTGGGACTAAAAACCGAGTGATCCTTAATAGTAAGAGAGTGCTGATAACACTTTCTGCATAAATGTCCTTCAGTGGAACTACCTGTGGCCATCAAGTAAACATGTAGATCATTGTTAAGAGATAGGTGAAGCCTTGAGAGCAAGGTAATAAACGCACTAGATCAACCTGTACATGATAGAAGAAACCGCCAACTTCACCAAAGTTCCACGAGAACTGTTTATATGTTTTGAAATTTTTGCTCATTGAATGTAAACACATGATTTTGTCCATAGCTTTATGCCTTGTATCAATGAATGCCAAATGTAGCGCTGTCGAATCAAGTTTATTGTGCCTTGAGTGCCAGGTTGAGCCAAGTTATGTAGTGAATGGAAGAATTGTCAGTAGGGTGGAAGGACATATGGGCTGGGATTACCTGTAGAATTATCATATACTATTTGTGATCCATTAGGTAACAACACTGTTACAAACATTATGGAACAGTAGTCTGAATTCCTGACTTTGGCCAGTTCTAGGTGAGTGCTTTGTGCCTTTTCAGTATCTTCGTATGAAATTCTGGCTGGTAGAACAATGTCCAGAAAACTGGAACATGTTTATGGGTTTGCTCTGTTGCTTTAGAACATTGTAGTGTGGAACGTTATCCACCGTATAATGATTAGGCAAGCTGGCTGTGGTGGACGAGCGGTTCTAGGCGCTTCAGTCTGGAACCTCGCGACCGCTATGGTCGCCGATTCGAATCCTGCCTCGGGCATGGATGTGGGTGATGTCCTTAGGTTAGTTAGGTTTAAGTAGTTCTAAGTTCTAGGCGACTGATGACGTCATTCTAAGTTCTAGGGGACTGATGACCTCAGATGTTAAGTCCCATAGTGCTCAGAGCCGTTGGAACATTTTGATTAGGCAAGTTAGAGCAATCTTTACCTTGTGTGAATGTGAAAATAATTGTGTTTTCGTGTATGTGTGTTTCTTTCTATTCTAATTTATGGGTCTTTTTCCTGCCTGAGATAAATGTTTGCTTAGAAATACTGATTTCCTCATGTGCTTAGTTACACCTATTTCCACGTGTTCCTCGTTCAATGCGACTTCCCCTCTAGTCCTTGTATTTCAATGCGCTATCCTAGATAGACTTAATGTTCACTGTCTAATGTATTATTTGAGCAGCTCTATTTTGGTAGTTTTGAGGGATTGTAGCAACGTATTTTGTTTGTGGGACAACATGTTCCATGACCCAGTGACACCTTTAAATTTCCTGGTCACATTGATCTGTTCGAAGTTCTTCGTGATTGAATCGTAACCTTTGTAGTCTTGCACTCTTTATTTTTGTAACTTCATGATTTTTATCTGTTTCACCAAGATGCTGCTCGATGAGTGATTTATTCACCCATGTGTTCTTTCCCTTTCCTTATATATTCCAGGCTCGAATTCCCAGATCTTGTACTTATGTCAGCAAAATTGTTTCAGTCAGTATAAATCCCTTTGCAATTAACTGTGTGCGTATGGTGATTCTTAATTTCTCTCTGAACTTTATTCTCTTGTGTGGCTTCAGTCTGAGTGTATTAGGTTTTACATTTCTTTTCCTCTGCTTTCACTTCTCATATGATCAACTAAGATGCACAACGTTGTGTTATTTTAATGTTACCTGATAAGCTGTTTCATGCTCAGGCACCAGCTAGCTATTGAGTTGTGATGTTCCACCTTATTTCTCACATATGAATTAAAATAAATGTACTCATTGAAAACTAAACCATATGTCCCTTTGTATTCCTTCTGACCTACCATACACTCAGCTTCATAGCAAAATATAGTGTACAGAATGCTTATGTTTTCTCGAAATATTTCAGTATTGTTTTTGCAAGCTGCACAAGCGGACAGTGATAATAATGAAACATAATCTGAGAGGGAGCCCTCACCACTGAAGTGCATAGCCCCCATTTTATTAATTTAATACATATTTTACTGTGTGATTACGTGATCTGATTTAGTATTACTTGATTGGATTAATTAAAACCCTTTTAATTCTGATTATGTAGTCATTTAAAACTTTGCAGTATGACTCGATCTTTAAGGTACAAAGGCTGGTGACAACAATGTAATTTACAATAGTTTATACCATATGTATGTGCCTTAAGTACCGATAACACATCTGTACTTAGCAGTGGCACGAGACAGGTGTATAACCCATGTTAATACAGTACATATACATACTCATTAATGAACAGGAGGGCCGAATCTCTGTGGAAACATTGATGCAGCATGTGGGTCAGTGTAGGGAGAATCGGTATAGGAGTGACACAACACTGACAATTGTTATACCAATTACCACAGTGACATGATAAATCAGTCAAATCTAAAGGCCGTAAATTCAACTAAATTCCTAAGAATTATAGACAACTTAAACTGGAAGGAATACACAGAAAATATTGTGGGAAAGGCTAATCAAAGACTGCGTTTTATAGGTAGGATACTTAAAAAATGTAACGGATCTACTAAGGAGACTGCCTACACTACGCTTGTTCATTCTATTTTAGAATACTGCTGCATGATAGGGGTTCCTTTCCAGATAGGATTGACAGAGTACATCGAAAAAGCTGAAAGATGGCCAGCACGTTTTGTATTATCGCGAAATATGGGACGGAGTGTCTCTGAAAACATAGAGGATTTAGAATGGACATAATTAAAACAAAGGCGTTTTTCGCTGCAGAGGAATCTTCTCACGAAATTACAATTACCAACTTTCTCCTCTGAATGCGAAAATATTTTGTTGACGCCGACCTACATAGGGAGAAACGACCGCCATGATAAAATAAGGGAAATCAGAGCTCGTACGGAAAGATATAGGTGTTTATTCTTTCCACGCTATAAAAGATTGGAATAATAGAGAATTGTGAAGGTGGTTCGATGAACCCTCTGCCAGGCACTTAAATGAGATTTGCAGAGCATCCATGTGGATAAAGACACATACTCTGCTAAAATTCTGATCGACTGGATTCCCAGAGGATAGGAGACAGTGGACAGAGCTGTAACAACAAGTGAAGTTGAGCAGAAGACTAAGGAACTTGTGATGAGTAATGTTTAAGGGAATTTGATGATAAAATTAATCTTGAAAAAGTTGACTGGAACGAGTTCGGCCAACCGCCAGGATCTGTCATTTTAGTGCTCAAGAACAGTCGATATAAGCTGACCTGAGGGACTGGGTCTTGTTAAGAGGAAGGACTCTGTAGCACACCTACCATATTTGGTTATTAATGTGTTAATTAGGAAGCAGATCCAGTGGCAGGCGAGTGCAGATGTTATGCCATCGCACATTGTGAGGCGAGCTTGTAAGACGAAGTGTAGAAGCAGTTGATACAGCAGCACCTAAGCAGAAGAAGATGGAAGCTTCTCTACATCTCCAACTGTGGAAGTGTTTAGTAGTATATATGCTGCAAGGTATAGCAAAGCCCAAGCAAGGACAGCCCATGAGCATATAAATACTTAGCCACTTTCGTACTGAAATCATCTTGTGCTAACATCACAGCACTACCACTATAGTGCTGTAACTCCTGTGGCGCCATCCCAAACGCTGTATAGAATTCACAGTTTGGACCTTGCATCAAAGCACCATGCTCTGAGACACAAGACGGAGTGCTGCCACCACTACGGATCCAACCAAGTCACTTCTATAGTGAGTCACTACCGCTGCGATGCTGGAGACATCGACCACACCTCAGCCGCTGCTGTCTTAGCTGCTGAGTCCAGAGGTCTTAACTGACAGAAGCAGTTATGTTGCACCACTGCTCAGCCATGCCATGCTTTGTCAGAATTGCGAGACATCACGTACAAGCATGCTGGAGGCAGCTGGATGCCTCAACCACACTGCCTCCGCTTGTAATGAATCATGGTGGAGGGCTGCAATAAAGGAATTTGAAAAGCACAAGACTAGCCTATTGGCTCATGTCCTCTTTGAGTGGAACTGATTTACACTGGACAAAAATTAGTTCCGATTTTGGCCAACAGGTGCAAATATGGCGTTGAGAATGCAAGAAAGCTGGATAGAAGTGTTTCCATATGTAACGGATTAGGATCAGGATGTGGACAGAAATTATCAAATAAGTGAGAAAGGCATACATTTGAATTTATTAACAACCACCACCAACAGAATTTCCTCAGTATGAGAACCAGAGACATCGACGAGATGATACATCCATAAAATGATGTGATCAACAGTTGTTTGCAGCAGTTCTGATGTAATTTGAGCAAAATGTTCCTTCAGGTCAGGTATCCACCGAACATGTCCCTGGTAAACAGGTTCTTTTAGATATCACCAGAGACAAAATGAAATGTTGCATGAAAACAGTGTATTCCACACAATTGCACTCTTTTCAAGCAAAAATCACATGGTGTACAATAACGTCTCGATAACATGTAGACAGCATGGTACACCTGACATGCTCTCTGGGTGTATTCTCTTCAATGAAGAATGAACCAAAATAAAGGTGCTTGTGAATCCACACCACACAGTCAAATACAGCGAATGCAATGGCTCTTTTTCCACAGCATGTTGTTTAATAGTACCCAAAATTCCTCAGTTCCCTGTATTCAGAGCACCTTGTAGTGTAAAACCTCACCCGTACTTTCGAATTTAATTATCATCTTCTTTAAACCATTTAATGATATTGTGGCAGTACCTAATGGTTACTGCTTGAGATGTGACTCTTCCAGACAGCATCCTATACTAACACACCAGGTGCACTATTTAAAAAAAAATAGCTCGATGTAGTCACAGAGTCAAGCCGTGCATATCTGCTTTTTTACCCCACAGTTATTTCACTGTAAATAACAATCTGCAGCTGTGTCACTGCAGTCAATAGTCTATAGACAGGCTAGAACTGTGAGGTAACAAAACACACATAAATACAAAATAAAAGTTAAATGAATAATTCAATAACAAAAGTTCTATTCTAAAGTCTGCAATTAATGGAGACTACAGAATAGTATGTTGAATAATGTTTATTCAAGAAGGGACAACTCAGATAAATGAGAAGTTCAGATAAGAAAATACCTTAATCAAATGTAGTAAAGTTGCAATGGAATCGTTATAAGAATAGTAGCAAAATCCCTAAACTAAACTGTCATTGAAGATACGTGAAAAATGAAGTCCATTTTGTAATCACAGTACACGGAACATTTGCCAGCTCTAAAGGGTTTGCTGAGCGATGTGGCACAGTGGTTAGCACACTGGACTCTCATTCAGGAGGATGAAGGTTCAAACTCATATCGGACCTTTATGATTTAGGTTTTCCATGATGACCCTAAATCGCTTCAGGCATGTACCGGGATGGTTCCTTTGTAAGGGCATGGCCCACTTCCCTAATCCAGTGGGGCCGATGACATCACTGTTTGGGCCCCTCCACCCAAATCAACCAACCAATCAATCTGAAGAGTTCATAGTTCAACATGACAATTTACAAATTATCACAGGTGACATAAAGAATAGTAACTAATAGTCTGTACACCCTCAGTTTTGTGACACAAGTGGAATTACAATCCTTTTCTGGAGCACAATCAGGCCTCTCAAAATATAAAATCCTTCATAAGTTAAGGTTTGCTAGCGGTAGTTCACCGCCCAGAATCAAACACCTATACTATCGAATCACGAACATAATCTTAGGCAGCTCTATGTTCTTCAGGAACTCGACATAAAGTGTCCAAAATCGCTCCATTGAGCTTTCAACTCGAAAAGTCTCAGTCTCCACTCAACTCCAGTAGTGTTCCGCTACTGTCTTTTTGTCTGCTTTTCTATTGGCTGAAGGCCATCGACAACAAAAATACATCGTTCTTACGTTTCACAAACATAGTTTTTGTCTCATCATGACCACTTCCCGGGGTAAACTAAAATGTTACTACAATTTTTAAATAAAGAAATGTTATTAATATTCGGTCCCACTCAGATTATTCACAATAATTACGAATAAAGGTTTATTCATAAATAAAGAAGCTAGAATTCTTGCGCAAGCACAGTCACGTACAATGACAACGAATTGTTATAAAAGTAAAATAATTTATGCCTTCTTGACAGAAGTGTCTTTTGGTTCTTTTTCAGTTGTGGTGTCCACTAATACATGTGACTGACCACTTTTAAAATAGCACTGTTTTTTAACATCACTCGCAATCAACATTTGAAAAATGTTCAAATGTGTGTGAATTCCTAAGGGACCAAATGGCTGAGGTCATCAATCCCTAGACTTTCACACTACTTAAACTAACTTATGCTAAGAACAACACACACACACACACACACCCATGCCCAAGGGAGAACTTGAACCTACGTGACATGGCGCCTCAAACCACTTGGCCACTCCTCGTGGCAAATATCCTCATCCAACTGACTCGAACTCAGCCAAGCAAGCAAGTTCAGCTCTCCTCAGCATCAGCCCTTGGTGGACAACTAGCTTGCCTGCATACTTGTAACATTACAACATCGAGCTTCTTCTCAGGCCTTTGAGTCGGTAATGCACTGCATTTGCTGCTGTTCACATAATACAGTTTCACTAATAGCACACTGTCTGTCTTCTTGATAGCCGTACTATTCATTCACAGTATGGCTTCTCAAATGACGGTGTGGATATCATGCCCTCATACAAAACATGTACAACGCCAAATTCGCATCTGGAGGTCAAAATTGGAACTAATTTTTCCCCAGCATAAATTAGTTCCACATTAGTTCATTAGAATATCTACGAAGTTTCGCTGCCATAGGATAATTGCCCCACACTGGACTTCCAAGGGTAGATGCACTTTAATTATAACCACCTGGAATATTAGATAATGGACAAGGCTCCAACGAGTCGTACATATACCACAAAGATAACAAGTGGAGGTATAAAATCTTTAATAAATGTTTAACACTAGAACACAATGATAGACAGATAAACTTTTGTGCCTATCTTCGAGTACTGCACTTAAACTTTTCTGATGTGAACATTTAACTGGAAGATCTGCACTTCCCACTCTTTTCACTTGCATTATCAGCATTTATCAATAATTATATAGTAGAATATTTTAGGTAATTTCATCACTTTAACAATGTAAGAATGGAATTTTGAATATTCACCCACAGTGCATTTCACATTTATTTATCATCTGTATTAAATCGCGTAATGTTTGCAATGACAGTCTATTGAAATACTCAGTTTGCAAACCTCTGTTGCACTGACACAGTTAGCAGATATACTTGCTTGTGCCTGTAAGTTGTTACTTGTGCCTAAATACAGTGTAAGATCTAAGGTGACAAATCGCATTTTAAGGTTCAAGGAGTAATGAGGGATATGAGTTGTGGATATGTAAAATGTGACTTTAAACTGCGACAAATAGCAATTAAAATTCCCATTTATGGAAATGTAACATTCACGTAAGTCACTGATATCCGAAAGTCAAAATTTGCTCCATATTTTGTGAGTGTGTGTGTGTGTGTGTGTGTGTGTGTGTGTGTGTGTGTGCTACTGCACAGATATACCATATGGATGATGTATTCCACAAATGTGAAAGATTTTTGGATGAATAAACAAATAACTTTAACACGAAACTAGAAAAATGATTTGTATGAAGATCGATTCGCACTAGGCGTCAACAGAATGGAATCTGCCATCAGGCGACGTCGCCATGAAATGGTGTTAACACTATGCAAGGCGCAGTACCAAACAATAAAAGTCAGCTTAAGATACCATCTGTGATACAAAAATCAGGAGTATATTATTGGAATTGAGGAACTGACTAGAATAAACTTTGTTAATGGGCAAAGCGAAATTCATAATGGGTTGTTCTTGACCAGTTTTATTTGGTAAATTGCTGAGAAACGAAACAACGCTTCGATACATCGACATTTACGTCCTGGAGAAAGTATGTTTATTCCACAATATCAAATAATGTTCATAAAGGATTACATACAGCCTGTTTACCCTACATATTATGTTTGTTTTCGGTCTCGCACTTACAGGCACTGTAGCACAAAAAACTGAGGAAAAACTGATGTCTCTAGGATAGATCTATAACGCGCTATAGCACTGAAACTGCATATTTGCGCAATATGCAAGTCTGAATACTGAATCCACCAAATATGAAACGATATCCTCGGAAACTGGGAAATCACGATCTTGCTGTTCGATGTGCTTTTGTTACACAAGCTGGGGTAGGACACTTGATCTTCTCAGGCAGTCAGAACACAAAATGAGAGAACATTACACGTTCTATAATCAACCAATCATATCATCACATTTTCAAGCGCTAACACGCATACGACGAAAAAATGTTACGTATGAAACACGAATGAAGAAGATATGCCAAAGTAATGTACATTACCGAGAAAAGCAATGCTTTAACATATTTGTAATATTGAAGAAATTAAAGTGAGCAGCTTCCTTGAAACACGGGGAATTGTAGACGCTAGTCGTGCCTGTAACATTCTTCAAAAGAATTATGGCTTCAAGAAACAACGCATGTAATATTTCTTTTTGGTGGTGTGCTTGACGGAACATGTACTCAACTAGATAACCCGTGAAGTGTTTGGTCTTTCTGCCATGTCGTGTGATGGCACCTCTGACCCCTGAGCAGAGTTTCTCCACGTTCTTGTGTGAACAGAACTGTCTTTCGGGCCTACAATGTTCAGACTATGGTTCACCCTATGGTGTTGAAAACCTACAGCGCCTATAGTGTTGTATAAATTTAAACCGTCACAAACGATCTTCGGCCCACGGAGGATTTTTTCTTTTGTTATTCTGAACCCTTCCTTGGTCCAAAATTCAACAGAATCAATTAAGCTCTTTTTGACTCTTGCTAAACCCACTCAACACTCAGTTTCCTACGATTTCGCGGCCTCTGTTGTGTTTCCTTTTCCTACATTTCACTTGGCCAACTCATAACCAAACTGTTGCTTTCCAATCTAACTTAGGCATCTGGCAATGCTACAGATCAATCAGTCAGCACAGTCAGATTTTTTTTCCACATTCGTTAGCTTCGCATCTCACAACCACAATGTTGCATTCAAACCTACTCTAGACCTCTAGCTACAATACAGATTAGTCTCTCGCCACAATCAGGTTTTTTGCTTTCACATTCGTTGGGCTTACGAACTCATAACCAGACTTTTACATTTCAACCTAACCTAAACCTCTGGCTTCGCTACAGATCACTCTGCCACGACAACCGGATTTTTTTCTGCGATTCAAGTAGTGTTCTTATGTCTCAGCCTTACCATGCTCTACGAAATCGCGAGATATTCGGACAATACAGCCGAAAACATCTTAACCACAGTCCTGGAAATCGTGACCTATCTGTACAATTACAGCTAAATATCTACAGCAATGGACTATCAAAAAGATAGTTTCAGTCCCAGCAATTTGACCCTAGAGTGCTAAACTCTCCTAGAATTTATGGTTGCAGCTGGTACCAATTCGTGTTTCCCACCAACATTTTGAGCAGTATACTTGTCAGTATAAACTGTAAAGGAGGGCATTTTGTACATATTTTGGCCGGCCGTGGTGGCTGAGTGGTTCTAGTCGCTTCAGTCGGGAACCGCGCGACTGCTACGGTCGCAGGTTCGAGTCCTGCCTCGGGCATGGGTGTATGTGATGTTCTTAGGTTAGTTAGGTTTAAGTAGTTCTAAGTTCTAGGGTACTGATGACATCTGATGTTAAGTCCCATAGTGCTCAGAGCCATTTGAACCATTTTTTGTACATATTTTGTTTGTGTCGTAACACTGGAGCACTTACAACTGTAATTAACTAGAGTATAGACTATATCTTATGAATAAAATATGGAATAGTAAAATTTGTAATAATTTAGTAACATTTTCATCTTGTCCTTCCCTTTAACGCACCAGGATGAAATTCTGTTGTTACGCCCAAGCTGTACCATACCCTCAGACAACACAATATTGAAATGACGTGTTTGGGATGAAAGAGACATATATTTCTCGAAAACAAGAGTGCAATGACCTTGCTTCATTCGCATGACTTTAAGATGTCATCTTACAATTTGGCCTACCACATTTCTGACAACAACAAAATCAGAAACAAAATTTTATATGAAGCCATGGTCCTACTTATTTCTATACTGTATATATGATAGAGGTAAGAAAAGAAGGGAGATGTCATTACAATACAAACTAGAAAACAATGTTCGTTATCTCATGTAGCCCAAAACATTACGTTCACTGCATTCATATCTCCAAAGTTCACAGCAATGGTAATGTCACTCTGTCATGCCTGTGCCCAGTTTTGACCCAGTTGAATGTTTTGATTGTGTGGAGACATGGTTGTTTCATAAAAAATGCCAGCTTGGGTTGTTTACAGCTGAACGATCATTTCAACCACAGTCTAAAGTTTAAAGGAGTCAAATTTCATTCGCAAGTGGAGCTGTTCAAGCAATATTTACTTTTGTATACATGAATTATGGTTGCACTGTTTACTTCTATCGTAAAGGTTTTATTTCTGTCATTTGACTTTAGATTTGACTTACTTTGCTCAGCATACATTCTTTCTCTTCTTTCCTATGTTTTTCATTGCTTTCAAATCGCCAACGCACTGACATCTGAGCCACACAATATCAACAGTCTCATCGCCACACAACACACGGCTATGTAATCATGCTGATTGTTGCCCTCAATTCCTCCCGTAGATAATTATTCATTGTTCACACTTCACTCCCCTTTTAAAAACATTCTTGCTAGAACAGCAAAACAGTAGTCGTGTGTGGGTTTTGTATGTATGATTGAATGAATGTGTATGTGTGCTTTGCTTCATTTCTGAAGAAGGCTTTGGCTGAAAATTTATGTGAACACTGTCTTTGTAGTACCTGCCTGCTGATCGGCAGGCAAGTAGTAATCTATCTGTTTCACATTATAGTTATTCGCCCATAAAGTTGTTTGTAAATAACCCACTGCTCTTCAACAACAAAAAAGATTCAAATGGCTCTAAACTCTAGGGGACTTAACATCTGAGGTCCTCAGTCCCCTAGACTTAGAACTACTTAGGCCTAACTAACCTAAGGACATCACATATATCCATGCCTGAGGCACCTGCGACCGTAGCAGCAGCACGATTCTGGACGGAAGCGCCTAGAACAGCTCGGCCACAGTGGCCGGCACTCTTCAACAGGAACCATGTTGTACATAATTACAATACCAGATGAAAAAGTGACGTACATTACGCCACATTAAGGTGGTTGTCTGTAGCACAAACATGGGTTCACAATGCTGCAACCAAAAGTCTTGATCACTTACCCATTGATACAAAGCACCTGTCAGACAGTGAAGTAAAATTTGAAACTAAAGTGAAATAGTTTCTCTTTGAAAACTCCTCCTATTACACTATAGGTTATCTATTACTGTAATCTATAAATGGTGATTGGTAAGAATTGCAGACAAACATCTACCTTTAATTAAAAAACGAAAAAGCCATCCAGTGACCAGCTTGGAGTGATATTTACAAAAATAATTGAGGTCAATATAATGACTCAACATCATTACAATTTCTCATGCAAAAGATACATGGAACATGAAACTAACTAACTAATTATTGGTATATCACAAAGTGCAGAATAGGCTTAGATACTTTGGAAACCTCCAAATGAAATTCAAAAGTAAAATCAAGCAGATAATGAAAGTAGATGTACATTCCAATTGTGCTATGTTTGGTTATTCCCGAAAAACTGCCAGAGTTATTGGTAAGAAATATTCCAGGATAAGATAGGCCTACATCTTATACAAGTTAGGCAATCATTGCTAAAAAAGTTACTTACAAACATGTTGAATCAAAATATCCATTTGATGGTTTCTTTAGCGTTTGAAACCATTCCCTTAATCACATTATAGTATTCCACAATCCTGGAAGATGTTTAAATAAATTATAGCTTTTTTTTCCTCTGTAAATTGCTATTATTTGGCACACACTTCATGAGGCATCATAGATAAGATTTCAAAGTAAGAAAGTATGTAAACTAAACTGAAACTAGTGCACTGACAATTTAATAAATCAAGACCTCTATTCTGTGTGGAGGTGTACCTCTATGCAGTTCTGTTTTTTTTTAGCCATTTCAGTAATAGTCTACTTTGTTGACATGCACAAGATATGATAGCATGCCTTGCTTCTTTTCGCATTGCACACGTTTATTGGCTAACAAAGAACATATGTAGGTAAGTT
The DNA here is from genome assembly GCF_023898315.1 of Schistocerca nitens. Lineage (NCBI taxonomy): Eukaryota > Metazoa > Arthropoda > Insecta > Orthoptera > Acrididae > Schistocerca > Schistocerca nitens. Next base: position 493,932,096 of record NC_064614.1, on the reverse strand, counting down.
TTCTGCAAAAGTAAACATCAAGAATATTGCGCTTACAAGTTGAAAGCTGAAAATGTGCCATACAAGCATTAGTTTCGGAATTCCAGCTTCATTTTCTATCCACACAAATATAGTGAAAGCTGTACAGAATCCATTACAAAAGCATTCTTTTCACACTGTGATATCCTTCTCTTCTTGGTTCTTCGAAATGCATTAATAAAACCAGGTTACATTAACGAGGCCAAATGTATCGTGTTACTAGCGCAAATACACATTCAAGAACAGAAAAACTTCCAAAATTTCCTTCTGACACTACGTTAGTCATGCAAGCACAGTAAATCTTAGTATTTAAAACAGTTGTTGCATGCACACGAGAGAAATGATGAGCAAGAAGTGATCATAAACAGTAGTCTCCTAGTGTTTTGAACTTTTTAAAAATAAGATGACGCCTAACAGCTCAAGCATGTTTCAAAACCTTTTGCGTTTACGTGAGAGAGAAAACGGATTGCAGAACTGGAAAACCGGCAACTAGAAGCGAATTTTCAGAATCGATTTTACCGAGCGATGTGGCGCAGTGGTTAGCACACTGAACTCGCATTCGGGAGAACGACGGTTCAAAACCCGCAGCCGGCCATCCTGATTTAGGTTTCCCCGTGTTTTCCCTAAATTGCTACAGGCAAATGCAGGGGTCGTTCCTTTGAAAGGACGAGGCCGTCTTTCTTCCCCAGCCTTCCCTAATGCGGTGGTAGCGATGACCCCGTTGTCTGGGCACCTCCCTCAAGTCAACCAGCCTACCAACCAAAGTCGATTTTGAAGTATTTACGTGACAACCTAGAAGCGGTATTGGGAAATCGGTTTACGATATCCGGTTTTGGGTCTAAAAGGGTGCGTAGTACCACCTCCCTTCTTTTTTTTACCTCCATGGGGAAAATGGTCACATGAACTTCAACAATAATTCGAGTGAATTACTCGTCTCATATAAATTACCTCAATGATTACGTCCTTTTGGCGTCACATGCAATATCGACAACGCATGATTGCCTATCGACTTTTGTTAGGGTTCGATAGGCCTCTCACAAGGCTTAAGGAGCTCCGGAAAGCCCTATCTTTCCAATATTAAAATAGCGCTTATAAATTACGTATTTCCTCAGAACGTATTTGACCTCGGAAGTTGAAATTTTTAGAGATTATTTATTGGAGTATTGGCTACGACTTGAAACAGGGATTTTTTCTCTTATTATGAAAATTCACTGTTTTTTGTGCCATTTCTTGTTATAAATTCACCGATACACAGGTTTTTCGAAAAAGACAGAAGGGACTGTGTACAATTTCCTGAATTTTGAAGCAAAATGGTTTCATAGATCCTGTGAAAACATGTAATTTGCATGAAAAAATTTAACTTTTGCGAATCGAGTGACAAAGTTTGGATTTAAGAACTTTTAGCATATTGCAGCCCCGTCAGCAACTGTGATAGACTAATATTTTGAAGAATCAGCCTCAGTTGCCAAATTTTCTGGTATTTACCAGGTTTTGGCTGAATTAACCTAGCCTTCTTCAGAAGCATAAAATTACTATAACATGCCAGAGTAAGGCACAGTCAACATTAAAATTAAAACCTATAGTACTGTGGTACCATGTAGAATTAAAACTACTTAACTGAAGTCCAGCCCTGGCATCCCTTCAACATGTGGTCGGTTGGTTGCTCCTGCCAGTTAAGTAGTTTTAATTCTACATGGTTCCACAGTACTATAGGTTGTTATTTTAATGTTGACTGTGCCTTACTCTGGCATGTTATAGTAATTTTATGCTTCTGAAGAAGGCTAGATTAATTTAGCAAACATGGTAAAGACCAGAAAATTTGCGCAACTGAGGCTGATTCCTCAAAATAAAAGTTTGGATTACCTTTCTAGTGCATTCCAGGTCCATAGAATGGATTATCTTCATTTTCTGCAAACTACTCCTCCACCTTCCTCTTTACAGCCCTGTCAGCAGCCTGAAGACGTTCCTTGTCTAAAGCAGGCATCATTTGTACCATGTTGAAACCTATCTTCATTCCCATATTTCGAAATAACTTTGCAACTTACAACGCTGCTATAATTGAAAGTAGCAACAGCAGCATACTCACCATAGTGAAGTGTTTCTATTCCAACAAACACAGTCTTGGAGATTTTTGACCATATAACACTATTTACACTTTCACTGGGGTTTTGTTTTTTCCCATGAACACACTTCTGAAACAGTTCTGGTGCTGATAAGTCTCTGAAAATAAGTTTTATCACATCTATTACTGCATCAGGCAGTCTATGTTTATGAGTGTACACTTCACCAGGTAGCAATGTCTTGTTGTACTTACGTGAACTGTTTTCTCCTTTGCGACACAAGTAATGATGGGAACTTTCATTGGTTGAAAAAGTATGAAAAGAAAGAGCCCAAACAACCTTATTCAGTTCATTGACACTGTGTATGTTTTGCCTGATAGCCATTCTAGTAGTTCTGTACCTTGCCAATTTCACCATCAGTTAACCTTCTTCTCCCATCCAACACTTTATCATCGCAGAGTTTTTGTGGTTTGTATGAAGCTTTCAGCCGCCGAAGTCTTGATTTCATAGTTTCTGTATCTGTCCAATATGCGACGGTTGGAACTTGAATAGTGGCAACTATTTATTCACAACAGTAGTCACCAGCGTTGTGTAGAAGCCGTTGCCAGCGATGTGGAAGGCGGAGCCTGTTCTGTTGATGGTGTGAATGGAGCAGTCTATAGTTATGGAGATTCTCGTGTACGACTGTGATGGTGTTATCTTAGTGAATTACATTCCAGACCGCCAGTGCACAGTATTACTGTTCGTTTTTGGAGTATCTATCACCTGCAACCAGCTTTGCAAAAGAAGTGGTGACACATTCTGCACAACCCACCAATAATTTTGCACAACAATGCATGGGTGCGTACGCCGCAAGCTGTGGCTGCTCTGTTCGGTCGATGGGACTGGGAAGTACTGTGCCATCCACCATACTCTACAGACTTAAGTCCTTGTCACTTTGATCTGATTCTGAAGATGAAGGAACCACTTAATAGCATTCGCTTCAGAACTGTTCGAGAGATTCGACACGCAGTAGACCGTTCCATTAGCACCATCAACAGAACAGGCTCTGCTAACGGTGTACTACGCGTTCCACATCGCTGGAAATGGGTTCTACACAAAGCTGGTGACTACTTTGAAGACCAGTAACAGGTGCAAACGTGTAACTCTTTTGTATCCGTTGTGAATAAATAGTTGCCACTATTTTAGTTCCGATCATCATATTCAAATTTCTGTACTACAATATCATCTCCATAGGGCTTCAGTTCTTTAATATGTTTCAAACTTTTAGAATCACAGTCACCAAAGTAATTCACATATCACACTATATCACACGCAACAGAATGTTGAAATACACTACCAACACCAGCCACTTCCATTCCTCCACTACTACCACTATAGTTAGCTGCACAATTATTTTCATGCGTACCTCTATGTTTTTGTGGACAGCCAAAATACTTAGATATTACTGCTACATCTAAAACTTTCCTGTATATATACTGGTGGCAGATACTACATCATGAAGAGATGGTGTCCCCGTTTATGCCAGTTACCGTTGAATTCTGCAGTCAAGTCTCTATTACTACTGTTTTCTATTACTGCCTCTTCCACAGCATTTTTCGTAGACTCTATATGGACATCTTCTTCTTTAGATCCTATAAATCGTTTATAGTTAGTAATCTTGATTGTGGTATTTCGAAGATTCATCATGCCACAGAAAACTGCATCTGCAGTTACATCCTTACGAACTAGAGGCAAGGCATAAACAAATGTAATGTTGTGTTCATAGATGTTGCTACCAATTTTTTCATTTGGAATTGCTGCAACACTGTCCTGAAAGGTGGTTATGTATGAACACTTACCACACTTCAGTTCCATTTCATACCTCTGGAGTGAACATACCTAGCAACAAAAAACCAACCTCATGTTATGTCCCCCATTGTCCCAAGCTACTTTTGTCCCACAAACTTTTCAGCTCCTATCATACCTTTGGAATTATTTTTGGTGGAAATAGTTAGTGACTCATCCTGTATATCATATGAAAATTTGTTTATTATACTGTATGGCAGAAAATTCATTATTATATAATTTGGGCACATTTTGCTTTACATTGCTTATTCTTACAAAAAAATCTTTCATTTTTTACAGTTTACATTCTTACATATTAAACATTATCAGGACATACCGTTTTATTTTATCTTTTTGAAGGCAACTGATATATTTTCTTATTTATCAGTTTTTATGTATCTATAGAGATCGTAACAAAAATGAAAAGGAAATGAGAACTTCAGTACAATGAAATACATAGGTGTTCTAATTTTACTGTGATAGAAATGGTCATGTCACCACGACACATGTACTCACTTTTATCAAATTCGAAGCATATCACTATCTGGCTGGAATGAGAACTGCATACAAATTTTCAACAGTAGTTACAAATTGTTTTTTATTTTTTTGTATAGGTTTCTTGGACACAAAGAACACCTTTCTCGTTAGTTGGTGGGTTGGTGATTCACAGGTGTACTGAATCCTTTAGACTCATAGTCATATCCAAGAGCAAGAAGATCGTTTTTTGCTCTCTTTTGAAGGCTCCTTCTATCAGGTAGCCTTCTGGTGATGTAAGGATGCACAGCCTATTGTCCTAACTGCAGCAGGAACTGCTGCCTCTTCTGATTTGAAATCAGGCTTAGTGGGGATGGTTCAAACATATAATCATTGCAGCGATTCCAACAATGTCGATCATATTATAAAAGAGTACAGGATCCAGCACTTGGTGTTGTATTCCACGTTATAGGTGCCCACTAGTTGATCCATGGTATCAACGTCCCCCTTATGTTTGTTGTAATGCTCTATTACACTCTAGCTTCTTTTCGTGACCAACTACAGTTCATGATGAGTGAAGAGAGGAGACAAGTATAACTGCTGATGATGTCTTTGTTATACGTGATACTAGTGTTAAGGAATCAGAGAGTACAAACACAGAGGAATTTACTTCTCTCTAACGATATGGCTACATCTCCTTAGGAATTTCGATCTTGTTTTCCCTTAGAGTTCCGACATAGATGGTTTTCCCTGCCAGCAATTCTCTCACTGAAGGTATGCTATAATACTGCAGCCGTTATTGAACCATTTTCCAATTAGATGTCTTATGGCTCTGGAACCCTGAATTACTTCTCTCTGTTTGCTGGGTTGTTTCCCCAAGTAAATCTGTCCATTCAGTGGAAATGCATTTCTAGAATAACAAGCCCACCATATTTTTATAGCATATTTAACAGGCTTGCTTTTCATGTATTGTCGAAATGGACATTTCCCTCTAAACGCAACAAGCTGTTCATCAACAATTATGTCAAAGCCTGGACTGCATATGGAAGAAATCTGTGAAATGAACTTATCCCAGAGGTCTCTAAATGCAAATAATTTATTTTGAATATTACGAGCTTCCCTTATTTCCTTATTGTCAAATCTAAGAAAACTTATGATAGCTTGAAAGCATTACAGGTGCACTGTTGCTCTGAAAATAAGTGTGCCATATTCTTTTTCCACTGTTCACTCGAGTCCTCCTTCCCTGATCTGTAGGCTAAGAGATAAGCAAACCAATGTATGCCTCTATTTCTTCTACTTCTAGTTCCTTCCATACCTTAGATGTACTACCAGGATAATCTTCATTCAACTACTTGTACACTCGCCTAGCCTCTCTGTTGGCTTCCCTTACCATGACGGACATTATTTCTGGGGTTATTACGATCTTTAGGACTTATTTTATTGAACTAGGGGTACCACTATAGGACCAGGTTTATGACGTTATATATTATGAGATGGAGTTTGGCACTTAGTTGGAGGCTCTTTCTACCAAGTCATTCAATTGTTTCCAATGAAATAACCTTTCATAGTGTTATCATTAGTTACAGTTACATCATCCTCACTGTGAATGACGTTATCTTCCTCTTCCATTACATCACTGCCTTCCTCCTCATCACGACCTGAAGGCAAGTACTCAACATCATTCAAGTCAGAAATACGTCAGCATCATCCCACATTTGAAGAAGAATCTTATCAGCTTCTTCAGCCCAAAAAAATTTGCTATCAACCCTAAACAAAAAATTAATCCTATATTTAAATTCTAACATAAGTATAAGAAAATAGTTTTTCCTAAAGTTCCCACAGTTTTTTAATTTTTACTTACTTACTTTATAATGAACAGTCATTTCTTTCTTTTTGTGAATAATATCATACATGTACCCAAAACTGTAAAATTTGAAAACAAATACTGTGCTTACCTAATAAAGCCAGCCATCATCCACTTCCCTCACATCAACAATGCTGTCTGAAGCTTATAAACTGAGGAAACTTCATTGTTAATAAGTGCTGCCAATATCAGCCATTTTCTGGCAACACTGAGTCAGTTAAACCAGTTGGGGTCTTTGAAGATTCCAAATGCCCATTTTCATTGATTCCTAAACTAAGTGATCATAAAATAAAGAAATAGTTAATTAGTGGTATTTCTGAATAGTAGTAATTTAGATCATAACTATGAGAGAGATGTAAGGGACCATGAGTGCTACAGATCCAGAAAATAATGAAGTACAAGTAGTGTAAGTGGTATGGGGTCTCAAAAGACCCCACGTGCCCAGCGGAGGGTTAAATTACTAAGAGTGTAATGAACAGCAACAACATTCATATTCTTCCTTGTCACAAATATTTCGCTGTTTATTTACTAATATGTGGCAATTTCCTAGTGTGTGGTTAACCAGGTACATAGGAGGACAGCTTAAATTGTTGTGAGTAAATCCAGGAGCAGTAACGTTCGTATGTTTCTTTGTCACAAAGTAGATAGCCGATCATGCGGCTGACGATATTGGCCATGACGTCAAAATGACGTCACGTTTGCTTCTATTGTTGTCAAACGACCACTCCCCGCAGTTCGAATTTACAGAGTAACTGTGGGGCCCATAGAATAAAAGGATATGGATGCCAAAACCATCACCACATACCCACCATGTTTCACCCTTGGGGCGTAAACTCTCACAGTAGTTGAAAAAACACTTGACAAGAGTCAACAAGAGTCATTCAACAAAACGACGTTCTTCAGTTGTTCCACAGTCCATGTTTTGTGGCTACGACACCACGTTTTCCTGATACAGGCGTTTACATCCCTGATGTGTGGTTCAAAAAAATGGTTCAAATGGCTCTGAGCACTATGGGACTTAACTTCTGAGGTCATCAGTCCCCTAGAACTTAGAACTACTCAAACATAACTAACCTAAGGACATCACACACATCCATGCCCGAGGCAGGATTCGAACCTGCGACCGTAGCGGTAGCTCGGTTCGAGACTGTAGCGCCTAGAACCGCTCGGCCACTTCGGCCGGCATGGTGAGTGGTTTTGGAATTCCAACTCGCCGTGCTATTCCCTGCTTCCGGATGCCCCTTCGTGTTGTCTTGGTGCTCACATTGTTCGAGAGTGTGACATTCAGCTCTGCAGTGACTTCTGCACTTGTCCTCTTATTGTTGGTCACTATCGTATTCGGTCACAGTCAGTCATGATCATTCAGAACACATTTTCGACCGTGTTGTGACTTAGCGGAAGACGATTTTCTGTTTCCCTGTAATCTGTATAAATCTTCGATACGATGCCTCTTGAAACATCAAACACTTCTGTTACAGTAACTTGATGGCACTTCGGCTACAGTAACTTGATGGTGGAAGCACACATCATACGCCGGCCGAAGTGGCCGTGCGGTTAAAGGCGCTGCAGTCTGGAACCGCAAGACCGCTACGGTCGCAGGTTCGAATCCTGCCTCGGGCATGGATGTTTGTGATGTCCTTAGGTTAGTTAGGTTTAACTAGTTCTAAGTTCTAGGGGACTAATGACCTCAGCAGTTGAGTCCCATAGTGCTCAGAGCCATTTGAACCACACATCATACGAGCATCAACAAATTGCCCACATTCTAATTCACCTAGCCCCAATATAATGCAAAACTAAACGGACCACTGTTCCGACGATGAGGGGCGATTGCATCGTATTGGGAACATTGCATAGATGCTGCTCGTGGTCAGATACAACAATGCAAGCTGCAGGCTTGCCTAGCATGTACATTTTATGTTCAAGTACGAATTTCTCGCGATGTTTCCATATTTTCGTCCAATCCCACAAGGTTAACTTACAATGTTAGCAGAGGACGACAGCGTCGCTCCACTAGTGTCAAGGAGAATACTATCTTCTCATGAAAACTTTAATTGTTACGGTCTTCTCCATGTCGTTTGCCATTGACTGCCAACGTGAATGTTGCTATTTGGTATATATTGTAGAATTTTTTCATGTGTCCTTACATTCCGTTTCCTGATATGTGAATCGCAGTTAAACATTGTGAGCTGAGAGACGATGCACTGTCGAAATTGTAGACTGTATGCAGGAAATAACGCCAGGGTGTGATGTGGAGGTAAAAAATAGAATTATTTGAAATTAGATTAATGAATATTGTATAATTTAAAAATTCCCCGAGAGCGGTGTCTCTGCAGATGATCAGATTAGATCAGGGCTTAACAACTGGCCGGTTTTGAGCGCGAGTACTCGCGTCTGCTCACGCACGTGCTCGCGAGCAGGTGCATGGTCGCCGAGTAGGGTGGGAGGGGAGGGAGGGGAAATGCGCGCGCACGTTTGAATGTGATCTCGCGTTCTTAGCAGATTTAACTAGCCATCTGAATGCTTTGAACATTTTACTACAAGGCAAAGATCTGCTAATTACTCATTTCATAGATCGAATACGAGATTTTAAAATGAAATTGACACTTTGGGTGAGTCAGCTGTAAACAGGAAACCTAGCTCATTTTCCTAAATTATCATCCATGCAAGATGTTCACAAAGACTGTGAATGTTATTCACATAGTTTAGTTGATCAGCGCTTTCAAGATCTGACAGCACTAGACAGTGATTTTGATCTGTTCTCTCCATATTCAGCAAATATTTAAGAGATTCGTCCTGAGCTGCAGCAAGAAATTATTGACCTGCAGTGGGACAGAGAATACAGAGACAAATTTCAGAACGAGAAAAACATTTTGGAATTCTACAGACTCTTCCCTCAGGATAGATTTCCTCGTTTGCACAAACTGGCGGCTGCAATAATATCAATGTTCGGTTCCACGTATGTTTGTGAACAACTGTTCTCTGCAATGAAATGTAACAAGACGCGCCTGAGAAACGCGTTGTCTGATCGAAATTTAAACTGCACGCTGCGCCTAAAATGCACAAGAACAATTACTCCGAACATAGACGCAATTGTAAAGGGCAAAAAGTACAAGATAACCGATAATCCCACACTTCAGTGACATCTTTTATTGTGTAACAGTTCACAAATTAATGCGAATGTAGAGGCATACACTAAGCTAATAAAATTATGTGGCATGTGTACATTCTCCTTTATTTGTTTCATTTGTCGCAGTAATAATTCGTGAGTGATATCCCTGCAGGTGGCCGCGGATTTACATTGACTGGCGGCAGCTGTTGTGTGCCCCACGTGACTCTCCCCACTCTCCGCTCTGGTCCGGTATTGGGGGTAGCGTGCTCGCGCTGCTCCGTGCTCGCGCCTTGCTGCTCACAGCTTGCTCCGCGAGCACGTATGTTGTGAAGCCCTGGGTTAGATCATATTAGATTTAGTTTTCGTTCCATCGACCCAAAAAATGTAATGATAACCATGGTATGGAACATCTCAGAAAGTATAACATAAAACAATAAAATATTGGAATATAATACTTACTACAATGATCATTTGTCAGGAGATTGTCAAAACAGGTGAATACGCAAGAGTAAACAGGAGCTGCTAATATTTACAGATTTAAGAATTAATACACTGTCAGAATGAAACATTGTTATGCCCTTTTAATAATTTTATCATACACAAAATCTATTCTTGATTGTTGTGAACAGGTGCTGTCAAAACTGAAATCTAACCACATTTTTACGTAAGCTGGTCTAACAGTCCCTGTTAAGATTTTCATCTATAGAATAGAAGGAGTTGCCTATCAAAAGTCTGAAACTCTGTTTAAACTATGCTTTATCTGAATGCAAGTTTTTATTGGTTGCTGGCAATTTAATGAAAATTACTGTTCCTGTGTATTGGACCCCTTTATGGACCAAGGTAAGTGGTTTTAGATCTTTATGTAGATTGTTCTTATTCCTAGTATTTATACAATATATTTACGTGCATTTATTTGCTATATCAGACAGTATTTTCGTCTTCAAGTATTATACCTTTTATAAATATGTTTGTCACCTCTGATTGATTGCTGTATGAAATTTGTTCCTGGTTCCAACGTTTGGGTTTCGGTTTCGTTTGCATTTAACTCTCGTTATGGCACTGGTTACATCAGTATAGAGATCACTGGGTTACATGCGTGATTCGATATCTATCGATTTGAGAATCGAATATTTTCATCCCCCGCCACAGTTTGTCTGATGGTCGTTGTTTGTTGCAGTTGTAGCCAATCGGAGCGCCTGCTGCAGATCGTACATAGTTTGAAAATACGTGCTGAACTGATAGTTGTTTCCGTTGGCGGTTGGCCACCCATTGATTGTTTTTGGTTTGTGTACATCATGAATTCCAAGAAGAAAGATAAAAACCAGCACATTAAAGTGTTTGTTAGAGTAAGGTATGTACTGATTTCGGTGGATAGCTTGATTTGCCGGGTAAATGTCATGTCTACCAATTTGGACTATGGAGGTTTAAAATTTAGTCTTCTTCCCTTTTGCTATGCTAATCGCTGTATGCAAGCGCAATTTGCATTGCGCCGAGTATATTGCTTGCCAACTTTTTGTGCAACTAAAGACTTCGAATTGCAAATGTACTTCACTGAATTTAAACTTTTTGTTTCTCTTTTCTAAAATTTTTGAATTGTTTGTAATAGAATAGTAATGCTTTGTGCTTTAACAAGCAATGTTTTGTTTAACTGAAACTAGTACAGGGACATGGTGCGCTCTCTCTCTCTCTCTCTCTCTCTCTCTCTCTCTCTCTCTCTCTCTCTCTCTCTCTGTGTGTGTGTGTGTGTGTGTGTGTGTGTGTGTGTGTGTGTGTGTGTGTGAGAAAACAGTATTAAAATTTACACGATTGTTTTTAGGAAAGTCTCCTCTACAACATTGTTCATTACCCAAAATACCTTAAACTCAATAATAACCACTCAAAATTACCTCCAAGGTTTGGTGTTGAAAATTTAGAGACTACAGTTTTTAGACCCAAAACCGACAACCAAGGAGTGATGTATCAGAGTGTATTCTTTTCTCTAGTAACATATAAACTATTAGCCTCATATAGAGCAAGAACACTTACAAATGTTTCCTTGATTTATCATAAATTTTTTGAAATTTGGGGAATTTATTTTTTTTGTTAAGTTTGATGGGACTGAATATAAAAATTTGATTTCTGTATGTCTTATACACCTGTATGGTAGCGAAGCACTGTAAAAATTTCAACACTGATATTGTGACTGTGAACAAAGGTGTGAATTTTTGGAAGTGAGGAAATGATTAAACTAAAATTGATCTTATGGGTATTGCCTAATTCATGTCGTATGGGCTGGATGTAATCAACTTTTAGTGAAGTTAAGGTGTGGAATTATATGAATAAACTCGAAAATTTACTTAACGAAACATTTGCATAATCTTGACATTTAAAATAATCATTTTCAATTAACATCCTTGTCATATGTGGTGCTCCCTAATCCTAATGGTAATTGTTAAGAACACGTATTTCTTCAGGTAGTTTTTGTGACACAGAATAAGACTTCCCAGGTGCTGTGGTAAGTGCAACACTGAAAGAAAGCATTCTTAATACATTTTATTGATATCTGAACTTTGCTAGTAGATTTCTTGAATGACATTCTTGAGCCAGCAAGATGGTAAAAATGCACACAAATATCATTGTTTTCCATGTGTATTATTTCAAGCTGTGCAAGTCACAATTGTCCATCGTACACACATGCCACTGGGTCATTCCATATCAAATCACCCAATAAAAAACAAATTTTACACCCACCTCCTGAGATTTTCATGAAATTTGGCTCAAATGGTTCTAATACCATCCTGACAACACCTGCAATTTTTTTTTTGCTGTATCTCTTACACTTTTTTTTATAAATTTTTAAAGTTTTTATGTTTTGCGTTTTCTGAACCTTCGGAAATGGTCAATTTAATTTGTAATCAAAACTTTAAATTTGCTTATCTTAAAAACTCTTAGATAACATCATGAATTTTTGCAGCAAGTTTATTTATTATACATATTTGAAGATAAAAATGATGCTATTAAAATATATTAATATTTACTATGAAAAAAATATATATGTATTTTTTTTTTTTTTTTAACGGATGTTTTGTTTTATACGAATTGCAATATCTAGAGTCTCAGACCTGAGAATGCTCAAATTTGTTTTAATTTACTCTTAAACATATAGGCTATTTGATAAAACAAAAATAATGATGGCTTTTTAACATGTTTATTAATTATAGTAGATTACATTAGAATTATGTACAAAGATACTTACGACACTTATGTATAACCCAACTGATTGCTTGAAACATTGAATTTTTTGAGTAATTTTGTCTTTTTAATAAACATTAATGCTGATTCAAACTGTTTTTCCACTTCATCCAAGTGCTTTCAGTTCTTTTGATACAGTCTTTTTTGAAGTAATACATTCTCCCAGTGCCGCTTGATTGAGGTTCGTCTACTACACAGACTATGTGCTCCAAAGGCACTATGCAGGAATCTTCTCTTTCAGGCCAATAAAATGATGCAGCAGGTCCTGAAGGATGTAGAAATAGAATTTCTTCATCTTCTTCATCATTGAATATTGTTTTTACCAGTCCAAAGTACCAGTTACCATCATAATTTGCAGCCACATAGCTATTTATGGATGGTTGAACACGAACCCAATCAGAAGAAGAATGGAAAGAAAAGACTAAGGAGGGTTTTACACTATCTGTAGTCCTTCTAATTTCAAGGTTGTTTGTTGGAAGTGGTTTGAAGTTATGAAAACTTCTTGTTCCAGGAATGGTTTGGGTTGCTGAAAAACGTTTTTCTAGTTTTAACCGTAGCAAATCAGCTTCCTTTTTGTCAATAAAGTGAAAATGAATGTTTTCAATATTTTTTTCACATAACTTATACACATCGATTGCTGTCATTATTTGTTCTTTGTCTGAAAGCTGTAGACTGGCTTTCCTTAAAATTCTTTTAATAGTTCCTCCTAGGCCATCACAAATTGACTTCCCATGATTTGTTGCAAAAAAAGAGTGTTGGGCCTTCAAATTAGTCTCTCAAGTGTTCTGTCAAATTTTTAAAACTGTTTCTATTTTTGTACTGCCCAGCACAACCATCTGTAAAGTAGTGAACTGAGTCAATGTCAGTATGATGTAATGACAGCGACTTTGTAATTTCTTTTTGTACAAAGTTAACAAAACCAGTGTCATGTTCTTCATCACTAATAAAACAGTGGTTGGCAACAAAAACATTGTTTTCCTCATTTCTTAGAAAAACTCCAACTGGGTGTAGAGTACAACCACCTCTATTCCAGTGGTAACTTTGGATCTCATTTTGTATAACAAAGGAATAATTTTCACTGAAATCTATCACAATAATTGCTGTTTTGGGTGGTGGGTCTTCTTTCAATCTTTTAAAGGCTGCTGATTGGGATTTTGCTATAAACGAGTTCGGGGTGAGCTTTTCCAATAAAGAAATGTAGTCTTCAACACTGATAGACTGTTTGATCATATCTGCCCTGTCTGTGTTAACCCACTGACTGATTACAATTTCTTCTTCTAAATCATAATATTCACTTAGTTTTTCAGTTAAGCACTCTGTTAGTGCAGTATTTGCAGGACAACTGTTGCAATGATGTAGCATGCAGTTTTGGTTTTCTGTGTTGCACACAAGCATCTTAATTAGGTCTTTATAAGATTCTTAAATTTTCACAGCATCCAGTAATAGTTTAACATTCTGGTGGATACTGCATACGCATACAGTGTGTGTGCCTGCAGCACCAGCAAGGATACACCATTTAGGTCTCAAGAAACAAAATTTTGAAAATCCTACTTCTACCTCGGGATTCTCCTATTTGAAATAATAATAGAGTTCTCTGAAGTTACACAAAATGAGCCTTTTTTGCATGTACACATTTTCTTGAACACTTACTTTGTCTTTCGTTCCAGGTAGCACTCTGGAACTTTCATCCTTATCATAAAAATCTGTTACAAGTCTTACTGTATTTTCAGAAAGAGTTTTACCTTTTTTTGGACCAGGAGTTTCCAAAATACCCTTTTCAGATTTTAGCTTTCTAGCTTGTCGCACCATGTACTCACATTAAATTCTTTCATCACTTTATTTCGACTCCAAGAATCTGGAGCCAAGGTCAGAATCTGGATTTTTCTAGACCTCCCAACAGATAAAATCTTCTCTTTCATAAGAGAAATCATTACATCAAAATCCTTTGCTTTCTCAACCACACTTTTATCTTCTTCGTCATCATCAGAACTTGGTGCATCATATTTTAATGCTTTTGAAACCACCTTTTTTGCAGTCTTTTCAATACTGCTAACCTACCTTTTAAAATAAGACCCTTTACTTTGTTCTGACAAGCCATGAAGCTTTATCGGTGTTAAACCTAAATAATCAAGAGCAATGTTTGTTTGTACGAGGGATTCATTTCTGGATTCCAATGATTCTAATTCAACCATGACTTCATCATCTGTTTCACTTTCATTGACTTCAACTCTTAATTTTTCCTCACAAAAGTTATGGCATGTTGAGCAAAGCTTTTGTCCGGGTTTTATGCTAATATTTTTTGTCAGTAATTGTTTAGAAAGATCCAAGCCTACACTTCTCAACGATTTTTTGATGGGCTTTTTGTGTTTTTTTAGTGGGTCTACACATGTTTGATACTTTTCAAAAACATTTAAAAAGTAGTAGCTGTGGTGTGAACATATATTCTTAAATTCACACAGATTAATTCCAGATCGTAAGTGGATCAAATCTTTTTCTTTCTCACTCAATTCTGATACCGGTTGTAACTTTTTTGAAGGTGTGTAGGTTGTTTGGAAACAGTCAGATTTTTTAATAACCTTACACTACAGGTTTGAATATCTGACATACTGATTTCACTTTTGGTCTGATTACTGTTCTGGTTACTTTTATAGGATATTGGAAAAGAATCTCCGTAAACTAAGTAACAGTACTTACTGAGAGTTCGAATAAACTTAATAAAATACTATCCAAGCACTATTTAACACTGTAATAATTTTTTACTTCAAAACACAGGAGTAACAAAACAAAATCCAAGTGTACATTTCTACTCCAAGAAGACAAAAACTTATTTTCGGTGTCTAAGTCACTTGGTATTTTTTGTTTTTAAAATATAATTAATATTATTTTAAAAATTAGATAACTATTAAACAGGTTAAAAAGCCAACATAATTTTTCTTTTATCTAATAGCCTATACAATTAAGAGTATTTTAAAACAAATTTGAGCTTTCTATCAGGTCTGAGACTCTAGATATTGCAGTTTTTGTAAAACTAAACATCCGTTAGCTTTAAAAAAAAAAAAACCACCTTGTAATTTTTTTTCATTTGGAAGATTTTAATATATCTTTATGGTAATTTTTTTTAACATTTAGATATAATACACAAACTTATTCCAAAATTTCATACTGATATCTTGAGTATTCTTTAATATACAAATTTTTTTAGTTGTGAGGACACGTTAAGTTACAATTTCCGACTGCTGAAACAACGCCAAATCTAAAAACTTTAAAAATTTATAAAAAAAAACTATAAGAGATAGAGCAAAAAAGTTTTACAAGTGCTTTCAGGGCGATAAAAGAAGTAATTGTGCCAAGTTTCATCAAAATCTGACATGGTTGGTGTCAAGGCCTGGGTGACTTGACATGGAATGACCCGACTGTCATTTAGTGTTAGACAGCACAATGATTCTTATAAATTGTAGTTTCTGTTACATAGCATGAAGTAAGTTTTCTTCAATGCCATGCACGCAGTGTGGAATTGCCTTGTTCCTTCTATTGCTATACAGTTTTCAAATCTTGTTTGGAGTGTTGTTTTTATATGAATTACCTCTTCTTTCTTGATGAGGAAATAGGTGATGCCTTTAATACTATCTTAGCAAAAGACATAAATGTCCCTTAATGTAATAATTAGGTCTTTGTAGGCTGGATTTACTCACCTCATGCTTTATTGTGCCCCCTACTACATTGCATGCATTTTTACTGTGACAAGAGGCAAAAAAGTGCCATTTGGCCTCCAATCCAAAATCTACTTTGTGGTTGCAAAGATTTTATTTTTTTGTATTATCCACCACTTCCACCTGAAAAGTATATGAGCTTGTCAACTTCGAGCAACTTTTCTTTTACTTAATTTGTTACATACTTTTGGAACACATGATCAACTGCAGTGTTTTGCTCCAAATAGTCTCTTAGAATGCAAATTGAAGAACTGCAAACTATGTCTCATTTTTGAAGTACAGAACAAATAGATGCACTGTTGCCTGGTCATTGATCCAACAGTACCCTTGTATTTCATCCTATGCCCCTTCTAACTCCACTTGAAGCTGTGGCTGTCATGATATGGACAACGAAGGAAATAACTGTCTGCAATGTGTATCTCCCTCTAGATGGTGTGGTACCCCTGAACGTATTGGCTGCACTGGTTGATCAACTCCCTGATTGATCAACTCCCTAAACCTTTCCTACTTTTGGGAGATTATAACACCCATAAACCCTGGTGGGGTAGCACCATGCTTACTGGCCGTGGCAGAGATGTCGAAAATTTACTGTCCCAACTCGACTCCTGGGGCTGCCACACATTTCAGTGGTAGTTATTCGGCCATTGATTTATCAGTTTACAGCCCAGGACTTCTCCCATCTATCCACTGGAGAGCACATGACGACCTGTGTGGTAGTGACCACTTCCCCATCTTCCTGCCACTCACCCAGCTTCATGCCCATGGACCGCCTACCCATATGGGCTTTAAACAAGGCAAACTGGGTAGCCTTCACCTTTGCTGTAACCGTTGAATCTCCCCCACATGGTGCCATCGACGTTGTGATACAGCAGGTCACTATAACGATAATTTCTGCGGCGGAAAATGTGATCCCTCGTTCTGTAGGGTGTCCCTGGTGGAAGACAGTCTCTTGGTGGTCACTGGAAGTTGTTGAGGCAATTAGGAGCGTCGGCGAGCTCTACAGTGACATAAGCGGCACTCTTCCCTAGAACACCTAATAGCCTTTAAGCGGCTCTGTGCACGTGTTCGTCTGCTTATAAATCGAAGGAAACAGGAGTGTTGGGAGAGGTGCATGTCGATCGTTGGGTGCCATATGTCACCTTCCCAAGTCTGTATGAAGATCAGATGTCTTTTTGGGTACCAGACCCCAACAGGTGTCCATGGCATTAACATGAATGGCATGCTCTCTGCCAACGCAAATGCGATTGCCGAGCACTTTGCTGAGCACTATGCTTGAGCCTCTGTGTTGCAGGACTGTCCCCCAGCCTTTCGCACCCTCAGACGGTGGATGGAAAGGAAAGTCCTCTTGTTCGCTACATGCCACAGTGAACCCTATAACGCCACATTTACAGAGTGGGAGCTCCTCAGTGCCCTTCCACATTGCTCCGACACAGCTCCTGGGCCAGATTGGATCCACAGTCAGATGATTAAACATCTCTTGTCTGACTACAAGCAAAATCTTCTCGTCATCTTTAACCGGATGTGGTGTGATGGGGTCTTTCCACCGCAGTGGGGTGGGGGGGAGGGGAGACCATTGTTCCGGTGTTAAAACCTGGTAAAAGTCTGCTGTATGTAGATAGCTATCAACCCATCAGCCTCACCAACGTTCTCTGTAAGCTGCTGGAACGTATGGTGTGTTGGCAGTTGGGTTGGGTCCTGGAGTTGTGTCCTAATGGCTCCACGTCAGGGCGGCTTCCGCCAGGATCGTTTTACCACTGATAATCTTGTGTCCCTAGAGTCTGCCATCTGAACAGCCTTTTCCAGATGCAAATGTCTGGTTGCCATCTTTTTTGACTACGTAAAGCATACGACACGACCTGGCGACATATCCATGCCACATTGAATGAGTGGAGTCTCTGGGGCACGCTCCCGACTTTTATGCAAAACTTGCTGTTGCTCCCTACTTCGCATATCTAAGTTGGTGTGTCCCATAGCCCCCACCCCACTGTATTCAGGAGAATGGCGTTCCGCAGGGCTCTGTATTGAGTGTATCTCTCTTTTTAGTGTCCACTAACGGCGTAGTAGCAACTGTAGGACCGTTGGTCTCCCCTTCTCTGTATGTGGATGACTTCTGCATTTCGTATTGCTCCTCCAGTACTGGTGTTTCTGAGTGGTGCCTACAAGGAGCAATTCACAAGGCGCAGTCATGGGCTCCAGCCCATGGCTTCCAGTTTTCAGCTGCGAAGTCGTGTCTCATGCACGTCTGTCAGCATTGTATCATTCATCCGGAACCTGAACTTTATCTTAATGATGATCTACTCTATGTAGTGGAGATGTACTGATTTGTAGGACTGGTTTTCGACGCCCGATTGACTTGGCTACCTCACCTTTGTCAGCTTATAAGCACCTAAATGCTCTCCACTGCCTGAGCAACACTAACTGGGTTCAGATTGCTCTACACTGCTGCAGCTCTACAGGGCCCTTGTTCAATCCCGCCTTGACTATGGGAGTCTGGTTTATGGTTCGGTGGCACCTTTAATGGTGTGTTTACTCGACAGAGTGCACCACTGTGGCGTACACCTAGTGACTAGAGCTTTTAGAAAGTGTCTGGTGACAAGTGTCCTGGTGGAGGCTGGAGTCCCTCCTGACGTACTCAACTGCTTGCCAGTTATGTTGCACACTTTTGTAGTTCTCCTGAGGATCCGAATTACCGTCTCCTTTTCACACTCGTGGCAGTTCATCTCTCGCATCGGCGGCCCAGTTCAGGGCTCACGATTGCAGTACACGTGTGATCCCTTCTCTCCAAATTGGAGTCCTTCCATTTACCACCTCTGCTTGAGGTCCATCCATGTACACCCCATGGAGTACTCCTCGGCCGAAGCTTCGTCTGAACCTTTTGCATTGCTCTAAGGACTCTGTTAATCCTGCCACTCTCCGCTGTCACTTCCTCTCGATTCCTGATGTGTTCTGGGGCTCTGAAGTTGGCTTGTTGGCTGATGGTAATGTTGGCTTTGCCTATGTCCACAGAGGCCACACTGAACAGCATTCCTTGCCCGTTGGCTGCAGTATGTTCACTGCAGAGATGGCCATATCTCATGCACTTCAGTACGTCCGTTCCTGTTTTGGTGAGTCGTTTCTTCTCTGTTCTGACTCCGAGCGGCTTACAAGCTATCGACCAGTGCTACCCTCGCCATCATTTGGTAGCGAACATCCAGGAGTCCATCTCTGCCCTGGAATGCTCCAGTTAGTGGTGTTTGTGTGGACCCCAGGCAACGAACTTGCTGACAGGCTGGCCAAACAGGATACACAGAAACCGCTCCTGGAGATGGGCATCTCTGTCTTATGCTGCAAGGTTTTTAGGCTTTGGGAGACGGAGTGGCATAACAGTATGGACAACAAACTGCATGTCATTTATGAGACCTCAAATGTGTGGAAGTCTTCCCTGTGGGCTTCTCTCAGGGAATCAGTTGTTCTTTGTCGCATTGGCAATATGTGGCTCACACATGGTACCTCCTTCGTCGTGAGGATGTACCTCTGTTGCTATGGCTCCCAAATGACAGTCGTTCACCTCTTGCTGGACTGCTCCCTTTTAGCTGCTCTGTGGTGGACATTTAACTTTCCCAGCACCCTACCTTCAGTGTTGGGTGACAATGCCTCAACAGAAGCTTCAGTTTTACGTTTTATTCATGAGGGTGGGTTTTAGCATTTGATCTAAGTTTTAGTGCATGTCCTTTGTCCCTCTTTGTTGCCCACCCTAGAGCGTTTAGGGTGGAGGTTTTAATGTGTTGCAGAGTGGCTGGCTTCTCCTTTCTGTCGTTCTTCTGGTTGTTCCTTACTCCACTTATTGTGCCATACATTTTCATTTCCTTCTTTCCCTTGGGTAATTGTTCTACTGGGAACAAGGGACAGATGACCTCGCAGTTTGGTACCTCCCCCCTTTTAAATCAGGAAACGAACCATCCTGAACCACAAATGTTAAGTTCTCTGTAAAATCAGCTAGTGCTATGTATTCAGTTCCATAAAGTTGTCCTGTTTTGCTCTTCAAAAACTTGCTTTGTATTTTAGAAAGTTAATGTTAAAGATTCAGAGTAATCTTCCTGAGATTTAACCACTGTTTTTTTGGACCTGTTATTGTGACCCACTATTTGAAGGTAACTTTGTTGGGCATTTCTTCCTCAGATCTGTTAAACAATTCAGGAGTGACTTCTTTACCAGGACATTTATCACAGAAACTCATCATTCAGTCACAAATTGTTAGTAACAAAGAACATAAAATGTAGTAACTCTTCGTGGTTGTCAACATCGAGTTTTGCATCTGCAGTCATCAGTTTGACATTTTGATGATACAAACAACCACTTGGATCCGGCTAAAATACACCACTTCGGGTAAAGGTCACAAAATTTTGACCTTCACTTTTGCATTCAGGATTAGCATTTTTGGAAGCTACGAGGGCAGTTCAATAAGTAATGCAACACATTTTTTTTCTCCGCCAATTTTGGTTGAAAAAACCGGAAATTTCTTGTGGAATAGTTTCAAACATTCCCGCTTCGTCTCGTATAGTTTCATTGACTTCCGACAGGTGGCAGCGCTGTACGGAGCTGTTAAAATGGCGTCTGTAACGGATGTGTGTTGCAAACAACGGGCAGTGATAGAGTTTCTTTTGGCGGAAAACCAGGGCATCTCAGATATTCATAGGCACTTGCAGAATGTCTACGGTGATCTGGCAGTGGACAAAAGCACGGTGAGTCGTTGGGCAAAGCGTGTGTCATCATCGCCGCAAGGTCAAGCAAGACTGTCTGATCTCCCGCGTGCGGGCCGGCCGTGCACAGCTGTGACTCCTGCAATGGCGGAGCGTGCGAACACACTCGTTGGAGATGATCGACGCATCACCATCAAACAACTCAGTGCTCAACTTGACATCTCTGTTGGTAGTGCTGTCACAATTGTTCACCAGTTGGGATATTCAAAGGTTTGTTCCCGCCGGGTCCCTCGTTGTCTAACCGAACACCATAAAGAGCAAAGGAGAACCATCTGTGCGGAATTGCTTGCTCGTCATGTGGCTGAGGGTGACAATTTCTTGTCAAAGATTGTTACAGGCGATGAAACATGGGTTCATCACTTCGAACCTGAAACAAAACGGCAATCAATGGAGTGGCGCCACACCCACTCCCCTACCAAGAAAAAGTTGAAAGCCATACTTTCAGCCAGTAAAGTCACGGTTACAGTCTTCTGGGACGCTGAAGGGGTTATTCTGTTCGATGTCCTTCCCCACGGTCAAACGATCAACTCTGAAGTGTATTGTGCTACTATTCAGAAATTGAAGAAAAGACTTCAGCGTGTTCGTAGGCACAAAAATCAGAACGAACTTCTCCTTCTTCATGACAACGCAAGACCTCACACAAGTCTTCGCACCCGAGAGGAGCTCACAAAACTTCAGTGGACTGTTCTTCCTCATGCACCCTACAGCCCCGATCTCGCACTGTCGGATTTCCATATGTTTGGCCCAATGAAGGACGCAATCCGTGGGAGGCACTACGCGGATGAAGAAGAAGTTATTGATGCAGTACGACGTTGGCTCTGACATCGACCAGTGGAATGGTACCATGCAGGCATACAGGCCCTCATTTCAAGGTGGCGTAAGGCCGTAGCATTGAATGGAGATTACGTTGAAAAATAGTGTTGTGTAGCTAAAAGATTGGGGAATAACCTGGTGTATTTCAATGCTGAATAAAACAACCCCTGTTTCAGAAAAAAAAAATGTGTTGCATTACTTATTGAACTGCCCTCGTACATGAAGTTCATCTCAATTGTATAGCACTAGTCTTTTCTGCTTTGTTACTGTAACTCCATTTGTAACAACTCTTTTTCTATTTTTGCTACCAGAACACATTATATTGTTTCCATTGTCATCAGAAAAAACTGTTGGATCTTTTCAATTACCTTGTCACTAATACCTTCTCGTTTCTTCTTTCCTAAAACTGGTAGAATGCTGTGCTCTTTCACTAATTTTCAGATTAGTCTAAGCAAATAATCAGAAATGTTGAACTTGTGAACTATTTTTACTCTAGACCATGAGTCAGGGAGCAAACTTAAAATTTTAACTTTTTCCTCTTTAGGTGTCTCTGAACACTTTTTCAATTTCTTGATTAAGCTCAAATATTCAGTGATGAATGATTCTGGGGGTAGATTTCTTGTTTCTTAGAAATACTGTTGGTATCTGCATTATTAAAGCATGATCCTGTGTTTTCTAATTTTGTATGAAACTCGTATCTTGCTTTCTCTTATTCTGCTACCATAGTGATTTTTTTTATTTTTAAAGAAGGGGATAGCTCTAAATTAGAACAAGCAAAATCCAGTTTGCTTGTAGGTTCCTCATTAGGGATATAAATGGTTCCAAGACACACATTTTCAAATAACAGTTTGGGCACAGGGAATATTTCCAGGAATTACATAAAGTTTCATTCTGGAAGCTGTTTTACTAGTTCTTAAGGGCAAATGTTCCAAGGCCGGCCGCGGTGGTCTCGCGGTTCTAGGCGCGCAGTCCGGAACCGTGGGACTGCTACGGTCGCAGGTTCGAATCCTGCCTCGGGCATGGATGTGTGTGATGTCCTTAGGTTAGTTAGGTTTAAGTAGTTCTAAGTTCTAGGGGACTGATAACCACAGCAGTTGAGTCCCATAGTGCTCAGAGCCAAATGTTCCAATTTTATTTCCCTCAACCCCAAGTTTTATTTCCTTGAAATCTTTTTTACAACTGGCTTTTTAATGAACTATAAGTGGATTAGAGCATTTTTTCTAAAAATGTGATTGTACCTCAGTATATATTTTTTATCGTGATACAAACCGATGATGACATAGAACAACTTACTCGTAATGTAAACGAAGTTTGTCTATCTTCTTCAAACTCATGAACATTTTTAAGTTTTTGAAACTGAACCTGTAACTTTTTTTGTGACACTTCACTTACTATCTGTCCCATAGACATTTATTATTGAATTTTAAAATTATTTTAATTAATTAAAAAATTGCACTCATGACAGAAGCGCACAAAATATTCTACACTCTCAATGAAGTAGTTACATCCACTCTGACAGGTTTCTGAATAGACTGACAACAATGCCACACCCAGCAAAAGTAATGGGGTACACAGTTGATGTACATATTTGTCACTGACTACTGGGCTCCTGTGCAGCCTTGTTATTCTACCCATTGGGCTCTTGTACACACTTGTCGTGAGGTCTAATCTCGTACACAGAACTGTAGCCTTTTCAACAATAGAGAAATTTCATGCATATATTATTTTAGTTTTTTTCATTTTGAACTTGTAATAATGTGCAACTTGAGTGAGAATAAACCTAGATGTTAATGGTGTTTTTTTGTTTTTTTACTTATTATTTTTTTAACAGAACTAAAGCAAAAACTCCTGTTTAATATTTTGTTGTTAAAATAATACCAACTAAATATAGGGTGATGCTGTTAACTAAATATTGTACAGCTATACATTATTATAATGAAACAATAAACCATGTAAATAGGCAACAACTTTAAGATAAGTTGTAGTGTAATGTGAATTATTTCCTCAGTTTCAAAAGTTCAGTCAAATATCAGTGTTGAAATTTTTGCAGTACTTTACCATATAGATGTAAAAAATGTGCTAAAATCAAATTTTTATGTCCAGTCCCACCAGAGATAACTAGCTCCAAACTTAACATTAAAAAAAGATTTTCAAATTTCAAAAATTAAGGAAACATTTGTCAGTGTTCTTTCTCTATTTAAGGCGAGTAGTTTGTTATCTAACTAGAGAAAAAATACTCTGATAAATAATTCCTTGGTTGTTAGTTTTGGGTCTAAAAAGTGAATTTTCTAAATTTCCAGTACCCAACTTTGAAGGTAATTTTTGAACTAAGCATATTTTGGGTAATAAACGATGTTGTAGAGGAGACTTTCCTCAAAACAATTTAGTCATTTGCTGTGCTGTAACTTAACCCAGTGCAGAGATATTCAAACTAACAGTAGTGTCTCCAAATTCGAAAAAAAATTATGAGCATACAAATGAAGTTGATGCAAGATAAGGCTGTTTATTGATTCATCCAAAACTAGTTTAAAGGTAACATGTATGCATCTATACCTGATGTGCATTCTATACATATGAAAGAAAGCTATGAAAACGTAGAAATGGTGCTAAATGAAATAGGCTGTTCTGCTCATGGTTGGGTGATATGTGGCGATCTAAAAGTAACACGCATGCTCCTTGGTCAGCAAGGTGGCATTACCAAATTTCCATGTTTCTTGAGTGAATGGGACAGTAGGGTTAGGGATAAACACTGGTGCAGAAAGAACTTGTCAGGGAGGGAGCCTTTAAAACCTGGTGAGAAGAACATTCTACACAAAAACCTTGTAGAGCCAAAAAACATATTCCTACCAACTCTACATATAAAGTTAGGCCTAATGAAACAGTTTGTAAAGGTTTTGCCTAGAGATGGACCATGTTTTAAGTATCTCTGCCAAAAGTTTCCACACCTTTCAGAAGCTAAACTAAAAGAAGGCGTTTTTGTCAGACCTGTCATTAGAAAATTGATGTTCGATGTTAACTTTGAATCCACAACGACCTTAAATGAGAAAGAAGCATGGGTATCATTCAAGCAAGTTGTTACAAAGTTCTTAGGAGATGAAAAAGACCCAGAATATGTTTCTATTATAGCTACAGTGTTAAAGAAGTTTAAAACTTTATGATGTTTAATGAGCCTGAAAGTTCACTTTTTGCACAGTCACCTTGGTTACTTCCTGGATAATATTGGAGATGTTAGTGAGGAGCGAGGAGAGTGTTTTCACCAGGGCTTGAAGTGATGGAAAAAAGCTGCCAAGGCTGCTGGAACACC
Organism: Schistocerca nitens; assembly: GCF_023898315.1. NCBI lineage: Eukaryota > Metazoa > Arthropoda > Insecta > Orthoptera > Acrididae > Schistocerca > Schistocerca nitens. Next base: position 493,906,947 of record NC_064614.1, on the reverse strand, counting down.
AACAGGATGGGGACCAGCTGTTGGTCACTTCACCAAGAAGTTCAGCAAGCGACTCATCATAGAAAAAGTTACACTGACGCTTCAAAGAAATAAGAGAAAGATAATTCAAACCAATTCCAGCTGACAAGTGAAACCCCTATTAACACGTATCATTGTTTTAAGTATCTTACTGTAAATACAAACTACGCTTCATTAAGTTCCTCATTTACTGTATAGCATAGGATTTGTATACTATATAATAAAAAGCATATTGCTCGAAAACTATGGGTGATACAAAAAAACTAAGGCTAGATTTGGATTCGGCGCATAAAAATCCATGAAGATAAACTATCAAACTAAAAAGTTTAAAAAAAATTCATTTGCCTGTAATTAATGTAGCACTAATTCATCCTCTCCGTCAGACTTTGTGTAGTACAAATTGGGAGTACTGAACATGAAATTTTGTCACTAGTGTGGAGTAGGACACAAACAACAAACATGGTTGGAAACTTCTTGCACACTTCATCGAAAACAATGTTGCAAATAGATGTTTCTACTCATCGTAAATATCACTTTAATTACTTTAGTAGTAGTATTTCTTCTTTAAATTCTCCCGTGTCATAGGAGTTTAACCATACTTACTTGAATGTAATTGTAAACTTTTACAGTTAATATTGTCTGATCACAGGCAGTGCTAAATGAAGTCCAGCTTTCTTTGCTTTCTGTCCTTGATTAATGCAAGCATTTTCAGTAAAGTCATTTTTGATACAAAATATAACATTCAGTTGATGAAAAAAAATTGACCCTCTACAGGCCAATGAACAACTCTGAAAAAAATCAGAGAACTACTAATGTCGTTGAAATTTCTGGTTCAAAAGAAGTGAAAATCAGCGAAAGGACTTCAGATAAAGTAACAAAAACTTTTACCTTTGACAGTGTTTTTGGACCCAGTTCTAAACAGGTAATAGCTTTTGTTTTTTTGATATTACAGAATGGAGTTATGTTCTATTTCATTGCCTTTCTATCAGTAATTTGTAACTTTTTTCTGTTGCTTGTAGATTGATGTTTATAACTGTGTTGTTAGTCCATTGATTGATGAGGTGTTGTCTGGCTACAACTGTACAGTATTTGCTTATGGCCAGACTGGCACAGGAAAGACATTCACTATGTTAGGCGAAAAGGGGAATGCTTTAAGTTCGTGGCAAACTGTAAGTAAAATTAATTTTTGTTATTAAATCTATTTAATGTTAGTTCAAATATTAGATAAGAATTTTTGTAGCAAGTGAAACCTCTGGCTTACACATTCTTAATTGAAGGTACTGGTACTAGATGTTTAAGGCGGATTCCATGCCAAATGGTCTAGAGACTCCCACACGATGATAATGGATTTTGATGGAATTTTGTGTGAACATTTGTACATGTTCTCAGTAGACACTTATTTTTAATGAACATTGTTTTGATAGTCATTTATTTGACCCTATAATGCAGCTGGCAGCTAGTACCCACAAGTTTTCAGCAACTTTGAGACATAATATCCGTATCAGTATTTTCTTGAAAGAAAGAAAAAGGCTAGGCCCTATTGTACAACTTTTTTGACTCATAATGAAATAATTAACAAAAATTTTAATGTTTTTCACGTGGATAGCTTTAAGCAAAATTGGCCAAAAAATAGCAGCTTGGAAAAAATGTGAGGTGTATTTTATGACTCTTGCCAAGTAAGTGTGTAATAAACTGAAGCTTTGTATGTTACAACTTGCCAACAAAAGGTCTTAGAATATAAAATTTAATTCTCTTACTACTTTCCACTAGTGTACAAGTTGATGGCAAAGTTGACGACTTTAGTAAAAATGACAAAAATTCACATTTTGATCCCACTTTTACAAAAAATTATATTCTGCATACTCTTTTTCAACCATTCTCATTAGTAAGGCCATGTTCCAAACCACCTAATGCTTGATTCATTTTTGTAATGCAAACATAAGAGGCCAAAAGTAGATGTTGTCTCTTTTAGGTCTGAAGTTTATGTCCACTCTAAGCTACTTAGTTTAGAAGTCTCATTTGCTGGGCAGATTGTCACCGACTGAGCTATAATAACTGCAATAAAGACAGATCAGGAATACCACACTTGTCACTCCTTGATGGCAAATAAAACAAATTTGCGGGCTATGTGGGTGCATAAACAGGGCGTATATGCACAGACACAACTGGGGAAAAATATGGGAATTTTTTATAATTCTAGAAATTTTTCATTTTAGTTTAAAGTTAAAATTTGTGGTTTTGACAGCTAAGAACTGATACTGTAACAGAATTTTGCTATATCCCACTACTGTGATTATACTGCAGCAATGAAACATAAATGACAGGAAAAAAAAGTAAAAAGTTACAAAGGAAATGAGCAGTTGGCAGCAGGCTCATGCATGTTTGCTTGTGCAGTTGAGACGCTTATGAGCAGTACTTTCTCCCATTTCTGGCTGTGTAGCTGAATCAGCAGTAGCAACAAACAGCCAGATGCTACCAGCAGAAATTTTTCTGGCACCCGCTAGCTGCTGGATTCATGCATGCGCAGACCAGTCTGAGTTATAGTGACGAAGGGGGTAGTCTCCATGTGACCCATGTTTACATTTAGTGATTTTGTTGTTTCCTCTTAGTTTACAGCTCTCACGTCAAATGAAAACTAAATGAATTTCTGTGGCCGGGAGCTGTCAAGTGAATTAAAATAAATTCACATAATCACAGAAGGCTAAAATTGTTGTTAGTTTCAGTTTTCTGATCTCATTCACGTTTTTGGCAGTCAAGCATTAATGGTCTTGCAGAACAATGAAGTCAGTTTTGTTGATTTTCTAAAGAAATTTGGCTGTTATTAACCTTTCCAACAGAAGTAGTCAATTTATTTGAAATGAATTTTTTCATTTCACATTGTAGGCTAGTTTCAACTGTTCACTGAATTTAATGTGCATGTTTTCATCTTCTGGTACATATAAAAGAACCAAACACGAGACAATACTGTACTGGTACTCCAAGAAAATTTGCCCCAGAAACCACACTGAAAAGCTTAATATCGGGTATGGGCATACTTCATTGCGAATCTTGACATATGAATGCGCCGAATTATGAATTTAGTACTGTTTACAAAATTCTGATGCTCTTGGGAGTATCCTCTGATGTCCTGTTTTTTTTATGACATAATGTAAGAAGATGAATGCTATATACATATGAACATAAGGCCTTCCTGTGTCATATAGTAATGACTGTTTTCTGGTGTTCTCTGGCAACGGTGAAACAAACCTATTTCTAGCAGGTCGTAGGAAAATATTGCAAATGTTGGTTTGAAAAGTGTAAATTTCAAAGGAAATTTCCTTTTACGCAAATTGAATTATATTACTGTGAGAATCTGCGATGAATTTCTTAAATCACAGTGTGTTTGACTCTCTTATAATTTAATGCTTTGAGGACCAACCACTTAATAGTTTTGAGCCTAGAAGATCTGACATTTGTCATTTAAAATTTTACTGGTACATTTGTGTGATGTATATTAAAGACTAACACCTTTCCTTGTAGCTACACAATATATATTAATTTAAACCATTAATTTTTCATATTAAACAATGAAAAATTCAGGATGGAATGTAACAATATTATGAACAGGAAAGTTGCTACTAACAATATAGCAGAGATGGTGAGTCGCAGATAGGCACAACAAAAAAGACTGTCTCAAATAAAGCTTTCAGCCAATAAGGCCTTTGTCAAAAATAGTCAACAACCCACCCCTGTGCGCGCGCGCCCGTGAGCGCGCACAAACACAAACTTGAACACGACTGCAGTCTCTGGCAACTGAAACAATAGTGTGTGGTTTCAGTTGCCTGTTACTGCAGTCGTGTGTGTGTGTGTGTGTGTGTGTGTGTGTGTGTGTGTGTGTGAGAGAGACGGCCTTACTGGCCAAAAGCTTTATTTGTGACAGCCTTTTTGTTGGTGAGTTGCAACTTTCCTTTTTATGATATTGTAACTTTCCCTATTTGTGTGTCTGCACTGTTTAAAGTTATGTCACTAGTGGCTGACTACACCATGTATCCCATGCCCTGAATAGCTACTGTAACATCTTGAACATGGCTGGACTTCAGCATCAATTACAGAATAGCAGGTGAATAAGACAGCCATCTAGTTGAAATACTGATTTTCAATTAACCTTAACCATAGTTTAAATGGATTTAAACTAGTCTTCTTTAGGACAAGAAACACTTAACATTAGCAGCCAGTTCGTAAAGCAATCACACACATTTCCTCATGAAATGTGTTAGCAACAATCTGATAATCTTTTTATTGCATCTGGTTGGCTGTTTTCTTCACGTGCTAATATCTGCTGTCATCGGACTGGCAGTATCATGTGACACGAGCTATGATAGACTTTACAAAAGTGCATCTCAATTTCAGTACTTTGGAAACTAAAGTACTGTGTTTGGTGAAATTCAAATTCATACTTTCGTAATATAAAAATATGCGGTGCATATGTTGCTGCATATCAAAAGAGCTTGCAAAAACCCATTCTTTGCTGGGTTTTGTTTTCTAAATGCCGGGAAGCTCTATGTATAAAACCTTACCATTCAAAGGATTGATAAGTTTTACAGTTCTGAGGTAAAGTATACTGTCACTCAACACAAAAAAGTGTATTTTTAACTGGGAAATATGGGGATTTTTTCCCTTGTCTACGTGTACACCCTGATGAAGCTTATTAAAGCATATTCCTGCCTGCCGGAACTCTTAAATAGGTTTCCAATCCACCTCTCTTTCATAACCCCCTCCCCAGGGGGCCCACAAATCTTTTGTGGATACGTGTGTAGTGAGCACGGGACCCCGAGGTAGTGCGGCCGTCTTTCCTTTCCGGGCTGCATACCTTCCTTTTCCACATCCCCCCACCTCTGCCTCTTCCCTTCCCTTTCTCCCCCTCTGGGAGTATGTTTAGTGCCTACGTCCAGAGACGGACGCTTGAAACTGTCAAACAGTCTCTCTTCTTCTCTTTCTCTACTGGCAAGTCTCTGTCCCTCCTTTGTCCTTCTCTTTTCCTTACCTCTTGTCTTTACCCTCTTCTCTGCTGCGGTGTTTGAGACCTCTCTTCTTTCCTTTCCTTTCCTTTTCTTTGTTCTACCCTATCTCTTTTTTTTCTTCCTGTGCGTGTCTGAAGGCCGACCCACACATTCCCACGTGTAGCCCGTGACGGGGTAACGCGTGATTCCTCGCCCCGGGTAGACAGGTAGGACACATATGTATCCCCTGGTGACGGCCAGTCGGGAGATGTGACCTGAGGTGTGAACAATCACCTAAGGCAGGAGTGCCTTCAAAGAGGGTCCCCACAAGGAAGGAGCGCGCCATCGGAGATGCCGGTAATCGTGGGGGAATACTTCCGCAATGGTTTCCTCATCATCTACTATATCTGCTCACAAGCGAAAGTTAAATGAGTCTCAGCCACGGACAATTCATCCATCAGTGCCACAGTTCCTTGTTGTTTCTCGGTCGGACGAAGGTCAAGACTTCTCCACAGTCTACCCTTTCATTATTCAGAAAGGTGTTGACGCAATTGCAGGTCCTGTAAAGTTTTGTTCCCGATTACAAAATGGCACCTTGTTGTTAGAAACAGTCAGTGCCCTCCAGGCACAAAAATTGGTGTGTACTTCATTGCTACACACATTCCCTGTCCGGGTGGAAGCACACCGCACTTTAAATTCATCACATGGGGTGGTTTATACACGCTCCCTCGATGGATTGTCCGACGAGGAAATTCAAAACTACCTGTCTGACCAGGGCGTAACAGCTATTCATAGTCATGAAAAGCGTTGACAAGGACTTGGTTCCAACCCGTACTGTCTTCTTGACATTTGACAGAGTTAAACTTCCATCGAACATAAAAAAAGGCTATGAGATAATTTCCGTTCGCTCTTACATCCATACCCTACGTGTTGCTATCTGTGTCAGTGGTTCAATCGTACCAGCCAGTCGTGTTCCAATCCGGCCAAATGCGTTACGTGTGACAAGGATGGCCATGAGGGTGCTTGTCCACTTCCATCCCCTCTTTGCATCAACTGTATGGTTGACCACTCCGCTTCCTCTAGAGATTGCCCCATTTTCAAAGACAAACTGCTCATTCAGGAAATCAGAGTGTAGGAAAAGGTGTCGACATTTGCTGCTCGAAAGTTATTCGCCAGTCAAAAGCCCACTGTGCCTAACGCAGGTAAATACAGCACTGTCCTTGTCTCTCCTCGGCCTACAAAGGAGGCAGCCATGCAGACTTGTGATCTCACCTTTGGAGCCACAGTCGTCAGATCGGTCAGCACAAAGATCGCCTGTTCTACCTCCCCTCTCACACCTGCTCACTATGGATCACCCTTCATCGGTTTCTGCTAAATAACGAGCCCCAAAATCAGACACCCGGACTTCCAAAAAAAAGCCTACTCATGTCGATTTTTTACATGCCCCGACTGCACAACCATCGATTCCTCCCTCATCTCAGTGTCTTGTTTCCAGGAAGGCTAATAAGAAACCCAGTTCCTCTCCTTCTCCGCCACGGCCTGTCTCATCTACAGCACCACCTGGCGGTAACCGCCCTCAGCCGTCTTCTGTGTCGCCGAGGTGCACTGCTGGCGGCTGATCGCTGGTGGCAGGAGCTGTTCCCGAACAACCTATGTATCAGGATCTTCTGCCTGCGGCTGAATGAATACCGTTCCACGCTGTCGGCCGCCGTCTCCGAGCAGACGTTGAGTTGAGGGCACCCTTGGTCACATTCTTCCCTTTTCTGTCCACCCTATGTCCATTATCCATTGGAATATCTGCGGCGTTCGAGCCAATTGGGATGAATTGTCGATCCTCTTGCGATCCTACTCTCCAGTGATCTTCTGTTTTCAGGAAACAAAGCTGCGTCCCCACAATCACTTTGTTTTCCCTCATTTTCAGTCAGTCCAATTTGATCTCCCCTCTGTTAACGGCACTCCGGCACATGGAGGACTCATGATTCTTCTCCATGGTACTGTCCATTATCACCCAATTCACTTAATTAATTCCTTCCAAGCTGTCGCTGTCCGTCTTTCCCTTTCTGGATACACCTTCTCTCTTTGTACTACATACATTTTATCGTCCACACCAATGGCAAGAGCTGATCTCCCTCATCTTCTTGGTCAGCTTCTGCTCCCCTATTTGCTGGTTGGGGACTTCAATGCCCACCACCGGCTTTGGGGGATCTCCGCGTCCTTGTCCGCGCGGCTCACTATTGATAGACATATTCCACCAAGTGGATCTTGTGTGCCTCAATGCTGGGGACCCTACATTTTTGTCTACCTCCACTACAAATTTCTCTCATTTGGACCTTTCGGTCGGTACTGATCAGCTAGCTCAGTGCTTTGAATGGTTTGCTCTTGCTGATACACACTTGAGTGACCACTTTCCCTGTGTCCTTAGATTGCAGACACAACTGCCACATATGCGCCCGAGGCGCTGGAGTTTTGCCCGAGCTGATTGGACACTTTTTTCATCTCTAGCGACATTCGATGACCGCCACTTTCCTAGTGCCGACAATGAGGTCACTCATGTTACAGAAGTTATTCTTACAGCTGCGGAACTTTCAATACCTCGCACATCTGCTTTGCCCTCCCCCGCCCCCTGCCCCCCGAGTTCCTTGGTGGAACGAGGGATGCCGTGAAGCAATACGTGAGCGGCAACGTGCTCTTCGCGTTTTCTGCCACCATCCTACTTTGGCCAAATGTATCTGCTATAAGCAGTTCCGTGCGTGATGCCGTCACGTCATCCGCGATAGCAAGAAGGCAAGCTGGGACTTCTTTACTACCTCATTTAACACCTTCACTCCCTCCTCGGAAGTTTGGAGTCGGATTCGACGGTTTGTCATGCATAATACCTTAGTGGACCCCGCCGCAATTTCTAACTCATTGGGTCAACACTTTGCTGAGATTTTGAGCTCTTCAAATTAACCGCCAACTTTTCTCCCAAAGAACGTACAGCGGATTTCTCCTCTCAAAATCGCGAAAGCTATAATACTGTTTTCTCCATGCAGGAGCTCCAACACACACTCTCATCTTCTCGCTCTTCTGCCCCAGGACCAGATGGTATCTACATCCAAATGTTGCTGCATTTATCATACCATAGTCTGCCCTACCTCCTTCGCCTTTACAGTCGAATTTTGATCGACAGTACTTTTCCCAGCTGATGGTGGGAAGCTGTCGTCGTTCCTGTTCCGAAACCTGGTAAGGACAAACATATCCCCTCTATTGCCCCATTTCTCTCACGAGTAGTGTATGGAAGGTTTTGGAGTGTATGGTGAATTGCCATTTAGCCTGATGGCTGGAGTCCCGAAGTCCTTTAACAACTGCCCAATGCGCTTTCCGAAAGCATCGTTCTGCCGTTGCTCTCTCCACTTATATCATCAACAATTTTCTCCGGAAACGCCAAACAGTAGCAATATTTTTTGATCTGGAGGGAGCATACGATACCTCTTGGAGGACAGGCATCCTCTGCACACTTTCAAGGTCGGCTGCTTCTTTCTCTTCGTGAATTTATGGCAGAGCCCACATTTAAGGTGCGGGTGAACACAACTTTCTCTCGTACTTTCTCCCAAGAAAACTGGGTACCCCAGGGCTCTGTGCTAAGTGTTGTACTGTTTGCTATAGTCATAAATCCAATTATGGATTGTCTCCTTCCTGATGCCTCGGGCTCCCTCTTTGTGGACGATTTTGTGATCTTCTACAGCTCTCAACGGACCAGCCTTCTTGAACGACATCTTCAAGGATGTCTCGATCGCCTCCACTCTTGGAGCATCGAAACTGGCTTCCGCTTTTCTCCCAGTAAGACCGTTTGTGTCAATTTTTGGCGTCGTACTGAGTTTCTTCCGCCTTCCTTACATCTAGGCCCTGTCAACCTTCCGTTTGCGGACATTGCTATATTCTTGGGTCTTATGTTTGACAGAAAACTGAGCTGGTCCTCTCACGTTTCCTATCTTTCGGCTCGCTGTCTGCGATCCCTCAACACCCTCCGTGTCCTAAATGGTACCTCCTGGGAGCGGACTGAGTGGTCCTTCACCTCTATCGCGCCTCAGTGCGCTCGAAATTGGACTAGGGAAGCACAGTTTACTCCTCTGCTCGGCCGTCTATTCTTTGATGTCTCGACTATGTCCATCACTGTGGATTTCGTTGGAGCGACTGGAGCTTTTTACACCAGCCCAGTGGAAAGCCTTTATGCTGAGACTGCTGAACCTCTTCTGTCCAATCGGCGAGCTGTCCTCCTGAGTCATTATGCTAGCCATCTGTCTTCCATGCCTGCTATTCCGGCCCATGGCATTTTTTTCGACGTCTCCTTGGACTTAGGGTAAGCAGGCCACCCTTTCTCTCTACCACCACCGGGAGTCTACTTCCTTCAACTGCTACGTTCTCTTTCCTTCCACTTTCCTAAAACTTTCTTGACAACTTGGGTTACAGCACTGCCTTGGCTCTGGTCCTCCACCTGCCTGCTCTGTGACCTTCGTCAGTTTCCCAAGGATGGTACCCCTGCTCTTGTTAATCATCGGGCATTTGCTGCTGTATGCGCACAAATGAAGGATGCCACATTTATTTACACTGATGGCTCAAAAACATCACTTGGTGTTGGGAGTGCCTATATTGTTGGCGACACCCCAAATTGATTTCGGCTTCCCGACCAGTGTTCGGTTTTTACTGCCGAGCTTTACGCTGTTCTCTAGGCTGTCCAATACATCCATCGCCATCAGTGGATAGAGTATATTAAATGCTCAGATTCTCTCAGCTCTCTCCTCAGTCTCCAAGCTCTCTACCCTTTCCACCTTCTGGTCCACCGGATTCAGGACTGCCTCCACTTAGGGGGCATATGTGGTGTTCCTCTGGGTCCCGGGACACGTTGGTATCCGTGGAAACAAGGTGGCCGATATAGCGGCCAAGGCTGCAGTCTCTCTTCTGCAGCCTGCTGTTCGCATGGTTCCCTTCGCCAGTCTACAGTGTTTTATGTCGTCTTGTTACTCTTCTATGGCACACACATTGGTCGACACATCCCAATAATGAAGTACGGGACATGAAAGCTCTTCCCTGTGCTTGGACCTCTTCCTCTCGAACTCGTCGTCAGGAGGAGGTAATGTTAACTAGACTCTGAATGGGGCACTGTCTTTTTAGCCATCGACATCTTTAAAGTGGCGATCCTTCCCCGCCTTGTCCTCACTGCTCTCAACTGTGGATGGTGAGAAACCTTTTACTTGAGTGCCCCTATTTTACTCCGTTACACGCCCGTCTACAGTTGTCGCCTGATATATCTTCCCTTCTAGCAGATGGCACGCACTCAGCTGATCGCATTCTCGAGTTTATTAGTGTCAGTCATTTGAGGCTCTTTTTGGGGACAAACAACCCCCCTTCTATAGTGGTTTTTTAAGCTTTCCTTGTTTTTAGTTTCTCACTTTTTTGAGTTTCGCTCCCATTGCTGCTGGTTTCCAGTTTGGTTTTTTTACCTTTTCCTAAGTCACAGACGGGCGCTAATGACCGTAGCAGTTTTGCGCCCTAAAACCATAACAAAAAAAATCTTTTATAGATAGATACGTGCAGTGTTCAGTTGTCCTGGCTGGAGATCCGAAGTTAATATATCTCCTTCAGTGTCACTAATATTTGCCAGAAAATATGACGTGTTATTTCAAACTCTGCTGACTTGAACTGATGTTTCATCAGTTGGAAAAAATTATTTTTGTATAGCTTGTGCAAGAGTCCTCGTGAAGATTTATTTTGTCCATCTTCTTTGCTGGTGAATGCAAATTTAATTACATTAATGCTCTGTGTAGAAGTGAAACATATCAATAGGTGTAATAATCTGCCCATCAACTGGCCATTGCAAGCTTGCTCTTGACACTAATAAATTTGTTGTATCTTCTATCCCATTGCAAGGTGACTTTACATGACTTGCAGCATAGAAAATCCATTCTGCTGTCATTCTAAAGTCCTTTATGACAGCACAAATTGAGGTAGTTTTATCTAGGTGTTGGAGCCATCAGTGGAAATAATGGATGTGGGGGAAATCTGACCAATTTTTTTATTTGTTTTATTTTACTTTTTTTACATAATTCGTCAGTATGAAAAGTAGTTGTATTGTTGCAGACAGTCATGGACAGGTTAAAGAACTCTGATTCCACTTTCTTATTTGGAAAAATAGAAGATGAATGAATGAGTGAATTGTTGTTCAACTATTTTCACAGTGAAAAACTTGCATTGCATCCTGAATGGTAAATGAGTAATTTTTGGCAAAATCCATTAGGATAATAATCTTACCTGTTATTAGATCAAATGTAGTGGCTTAAAGGTGCGAACTTTGATGTTTAACGGCGTAGTGACATGAAAAATTGTAAATTTTTGTTCCTACTTCCTAAATAAATTAATCCACTGGCATTTGTTTCGTGCCCTGAGTGTCCGGATTGGCATGGATCCATTGCTTATACACAATAATCGGTCATCTTGTATGAATTGGCTAGCAATTGCTATAACATCTGGTCCATAGCTCGGTACTTTTCACGTTGGTGTGAGCATTCTTCAAATTGCTGACTTTAAACTGCCATACTGGAACTCTCAGCTGATTAGCTTAAATTATTAGATACGCAGAAAAGATCACTATGCTTATTGCTGGATTCTTTACACCTTTTCATTTTTAGAAAAAGAATTTTATAGTTTTGAGTGCTTAACATATGTTTAAAAATCACAACTTTTTATTTGTTTTTCGGTTTAAATCTCACGTCTCTTCATTGGGGCTTCTGATTGTACCTAAATACTAGTAAACAATTGAAAAACAAAATAAAATGTCAGATTTCGTTTATCAGTGAAGGGGCATAGCTTCACAACACCTTCACTGTTTCATTGTTTTTTTAGCACCTTATGTGCTCGTCTTGCAAGACCAAATCTAGCTTTTTTAGATGGCTCAGAATGTAGTCTAATGAAAATAGTTTAACTGTGTTTGCCGGAAATACTTTTCCAAAAATGGTGTGCTAAAAATTTCAATTTTTGGGATTTTTACAAAAATTTTCAATTTGACCACTGCTTGTGTAAACTATTGGAAAGCAAGAGGCGAATAAAATTATATATTCTGAGACCTAGGGTTGGTAATTTATTGCACTCAATGTCAGGTTTATCTCACAATTAGTTCTGGAGATTTGAAAAGCTAAATTTCACTTTGGCCTTGTTTTCTTTAATTTATGAAAATATTGTCTGAGATACTGTCGCAAAGTTGCTGCTAACTCATCGGTCGGTACACTGTTGAAAGGTATGTTATGGGGTCAAACAAATGACTGTATCTCTGCAACTATTAAACGGTGAAAGTAAAACTTTACCAATGTTAAAATAAAATATCACCCTTTTTCGAAATTAGCCCACTTGGCATGGAACACGTGAAGAAGTGTGAATATACACTCATGAACATTTTGTTACTTTTCTTCTGAAGAGTAGTTGTAACATTGGATTGCTGTAGCTCCAGAAATGAGGTGGTCAGGCAGTTGTCACAACACTACTATTGTGGTAGTCGATGCAGTGTTGCAGTAACTCGAAACAAAAATCTTTGAGATTGATGAATAGTACCTGATACTGACTTACAAGAAAATGAAAATTGTATGGAGTGTTAATAATGTTAATATCATAACTAGGACTAAAGAAGCTGCAAAACAATATGCGAGAGTGACACATTGAAAATATTTTTAAATTGAATCTTTCTTGTAAACAATATACAGTTATTCCAGATATTTTTAATCGTAGGACTGGTTGTTGTTCAAATGAACATAAAGCTGTACTGTCCAGTTCAAATCTCTCTCTGTTGCAAAAAATGTGATTTATATGTTACTTAAGTTAGTGTTCAGAGACAGATCAAATTGTTAAAATTGAAGAAGGCTCCAGAACACAGCGGAATCCCTTTCATGTGCACTTCACAAAATTAAGAATAGCTTTGTCCTCACAATTGGGTTTGTTATCTATTACAAGTACCTGGGTATAGCAATCCCTGCAGATGGTTACATCCAGGTATTTGGATTATTTTACCAAAACGGAATGAACATGTAGGCTTAATTGTAAGTACAATGGGTGAGACTTCAGTTACTTGGTGAGATAATGAAAAAAGGCAGTCAACCTACAGAGAGGATTGCTTAAGAAGTCATTTCTCCTGTGCTAAAGATGTGAATGGAGCAATAAGAAAATGTGACGTGTGGTACAGTGCACTTCTCAGTATCATGTGAATTACGGATGTAGATGCAGAATAGACAGTCTTTGGATAAAAAATTTAGAGATTGTTAGCAGTCAGAAGCGTCATCTGGTGTGCTTAATGAAAGCAACAAAAAATAAATCTTTTTGATGCTATTTGTCTATGAGATTACTAACTAGATCATGGTTTCTTCCGGTGACAAAATGCTGCCTATTTTTTAAGTTTCATCCTGCCTGCCTAAAAATTATTATGCCCATAAAACACATCGTGCAGGATTGGTAGTTCCTGCACTAAGTCCCAAGTCAGTAGTAGCCTTACATATGTTCGTGGCCTGTTAAATATATAGTACACTATGAATACATAGTAATTTATGCTCACTGTTACACTGCTAAAAAAAAAAAAAAAATTCTAACATATCAACGACAAATGCCTGGTCCCAGACTTAAATTTTTTAAAATTATTTGAGGATTATTACTGGTACTCACAAGGAGAGGTGCCCAGTGATGTGATGGACTTTCTGAAACTATCTATATGGTAATGTAGGTTATGATCCCAAGTATCACACACTGCAGCCATTCACCCTGGCGGGTTTTCATTTGCGAGTATTTGACAAAAATTCGGAATTTTGTGTGACATTTAAGAGCATTAAAGAAGTTGCTTTATGTAGTCCGGTTGTGTGATATAATGGATAGGGTAACAGCTTCACATATAAGAGGTTGTGAGTTCGAATCTCATTAAATATACTAATTTTTTATTTCTATTCTTTTGACACTTTATTTTAATCACTGTATGAACTTCATTTGCTTAATATTATTATTGTGCAATTTTTGTTTGCCTGCTAGTTGTCATACAAATATTCAGAACATAACCTGAATACCTGTTGCACTATGGACAAAACAACGCAGATGAAAATTTACATGAAAGACAGTTTTGTAAGTACAACAAAACTTGGGCAAAATAAGAAATATAGCTATTTGCAATAATGTGGACAAAAAAGCAGGGTGACAAAACAAAAGAAATTAAATCAAAATTAATATATAAAATTAATTAGAAACGCATGAATGAATATTCAGAGTGGGGAAAAATGGTATGAAGAAGAATGAGAGCAAGTTGATATTATGATTAAAATTATGTAGCAAAGGAATGGAATTAAAAAATCAATTAATTGAATAAAAATGATGATTGAAATTATTCTGATGAATATTTAAAAAGAAGTTACTTCATTTGACAAGATTTGACTCACAACCTCCTGGATGTGAAGCTGTTATCCTGTTCGTTGTACCACACAATTAGACTAAATAATTATAATTTTTTAACGCTACTGTCACACAAAATTCGGATTTTTTTTCAATTACTCTCAAATGAGGGCTCTCCAGGGTGAATGACTGCAGTGAATGATACCTGAGATCTTAACCTGCATCACCGTATAGATAGTTTAAAAAAATCAATTGCACCACTGATTTCCCTCTCCTTGTCAGTTACTCCATAAAAAATACCCGAGCTACATTTCAGATTTGTTTCCTGTTTGTAAGACATTAAAACTACTTTTGTTATTATTTTTGGCTATTGTTAACAGATTTGTAGTGGTGGATTGATCAGAACTTTAAAGCAATCAGTTTGTATGTCACAATAAAGATGTCATCTGTAAGAATTGTATTACATAGGGTTTGAGGACAATACTTGGCACATCTGTTACATTGGTCAGGGTACAATTGTTCACTGGTTGATACAAAGTGGTGAGCATCTCTGATGGTTTGGCCAGCTATAACTGGTTCCAAACATGGTACATTTGGTGAGCCAAGATAAGTGGGCATGGCAACACACAGTAATTTGAGTGAGCTGCGTGAGAACATTGTTGACAAGAAATGAACTCGTGGGTTATTCTCATCCTCATTGATTTAAAAAAAAAAAGGGGGGGGGGCCATAAGTCACAGAATTTGCTCCTGTGTTCACATAATAGTAATGGCTAAGGAGTTGTGTGTTTTATGTACAGAAAGCATACAGACAAATACATCAACAGTGAAACAGTTTAAAGGACTGGAATATGTGAAAGCCCTGCAGCTTCTTAAGATAACTTGTTAAAATGCACACACACTAAAAGACATATACATTTTAACTTTCTACCAAAAAACTTCTAAAGTAGAAAACACACACATTCCCACAAGCACAACTTGCACATGTGTTTACCGCTGTCTTTTGGCACTGCTGGACTGTGCACAGTAGATGCGGTTGATGGGAGAAACAATCTGTGGATAGGGGGGATGGTAAGGAAGAGTTTGGGGCAGGGAGGGGAAGGGATGCGAGGGTTAGGGTGGCGGAAGATATAGTGCTGTGTGTAGGAGCATGCAGAGATGTGATGGGAGAGGGTAGGGCTGCTAGGTGCTGTTTGGAGGTTTGAGGGGTGTGGATGGGAGTGGAAAAGGAGAAAGTATAGAAGGGGAAAAGACTCAGGCATGTATTTGTAGAACAGGAGAAGGCAGTGTAGTGCTGGAGTGGGAGCAGAGAAGGGGATAGGTGGATGTAACACAGGGACTAGCAAAGTTAGAGGCCCAGGCCGGGAGGGGGTTATCGGAATGTAGGGTATACTACACGGGGAATTCCCACCTGCACAATTCAGAAAAGCTCATGTTGATAGGACGTGTTTACCATCTACTCCTCGCAGACCTGCTAGATTTATCATGCCCTCAGGAACTCCCTCACACAACCATATAGAATACAGAACCTCGACAGACCTTGAAACACAATCATCAACCTCTCCTTCACAAACCTTAATCCCATTGAAGTATCAGTTCTTTCCAAAGGAAATACTCAAGCCCAACCATTAAAGATGCCCAATTGTGGCTGTTTACTGTGACCCCACTAAACACGGGGAATTCCCACCTGCACAATTCAGAAAAGCTCATGTTGATAGGACGTGTTTACCATCTACTCCTCGCAGACCTGCTAGATTTATCATGCCCTCAGGAACTCCCTCACACAACCATATAGAATCCAGAACCTCGACAGACCTTGAAACACAATCATCAACCTCTCCTTCACAAACCTTAATCCCATTGAAGTATCAGTTCTTTCCAAAGGAAATACTCAAGCCCAACCATTAAAGATGCCCAATTGTGGCTGTTTACTGTGACCCCACTAAGGGAATCTATGCTCTCATAGAACACCACCTACAGCCTATTACCCATAACCTGCACTCCTATGAGAAAGATACTAACAATTTCCTCCACTAACTCCCCACAGTTTCTGATCCTTTACCACACAGCACCCTGCTTGTCACTGTTGGTGCCACCTCCCTCTGCACTGACGTCCCTAATGCCCATGGCCTTGCTGCTACTGAAGTGCCCAACTGACTCAAGACTTAAAACAGCGTTCCTGGTCACCATGATAAGTTACACTCTCACCTACAGTTACATCACCATTTGAAGGAATCACCTGTCACACATTTGTGTTCCAGCAGTGAGCATCCACATGGCATCATCCTGTGCCAACTTATTCATGAGCCACCTAGAGGAACCCTTGCTAACCACCCAGAAGCTCAAACCCGTTACCTGGTTCAGATTCATTGATGACATCATGATCTGGACCAAGTGTGAGGACACCGTATCCACATTCCTCCAGAACCTCAACCACTTGTCCCCGATTCACTTCACCTGATCATTGTCAACCCTACAAGCCACCTTCCTTGATGTTTACATCCATCTAAAAAATGACCACACTACTGTTGTCCGTATCACAGCCACCAACACCTCCACTTGGACAGCTGCCACTCATACCATACAAAGAAATCCTTTCCATGCAGACTAGCCACCCTTGGCCATTGCCTCAGTAGTGACGAATAGCCTCTCTACAAATATACTAAGGGGAACACTGAACGTGTCATAGACTCTTCCCATCCTAGAAGGATATTTTTGGCTCAGAAACGGGCGGTTCGGGCAATAAGTGGTGTGAGTTCATGAACTTCTTGTCGACCTCTGTTCACGAGTCTGGGTATTTTGACATTGGCCTCTCAATATGTATATTCCTTATTGTCGTTTCTTGTTACCAATATTAGTTTATTTCCAACAATAAGCAGATTTCACTCGGTTAATACTCGGCAGAAATCAAACCTCCATTTGGATCGGACTTCCTTAACTCTTCTGCAAAAAGGTGTGCAGTATACTGCTGCATCCATTTTCAATAAGCTGCCACTCGAATTCAAAAATCTTAGCAGTAATCCACGCGCTTTCAAATCGAAACTGAAGAGTTTCCTCATGGGTCACTCCTACTCTGTTGAGGAGTTCCTTGAAAAATTAAGCTGATTCTCATTGTAATGCTGATAGTGTTTGCTTAAACTTATGGACTGATTTTCTTTCAGGTTCATGAACATTTATTTTTATCTGTTATTACTTTTATGTTGTAAGTTCATGTACTGACACGTTCCATGACCTTGGAGATTTTCTCCTCAATTTGGTCCTACGGAACTTGACATGTAAATAAAAATAAAATAAAATAAACTGAAGGTGCCTTGTCTCCCCAGTGTCCGCCTACATACCACCGGCCTGCCTGTCATTCAGTACCACCCAGGCCTGGAGCAACTGAATCACATTTTCTGCCAAGGTTTTGACTACCTCTCATTGTGCCCTGAAATGAAGAATGCCCTACCCACTATCCTTCCCACCACTCTCACATCGGTATTCTGCTGCCCATTGAACCCTTGCTCCCAACCCCTTGCCTTATGGTTCAAATCCCTGCAGCAGACCTAGATGCTAGACCTGTTCCATACGTCCTCCCACCACCACCACCACCACCACCACCACCACCCATCCAGTCACATGCATCACCTATCCCATCGGACAGGTCTACCTGTGAAACCAGTCATGTGATCTACAAGTCAACTGCCACCATTGTGCTGCATTCTATGCTGGCATGACAACAAACTAATTGTATGTCTGTGTGAATGGTCACTAAAGAATTATGGCCAAGAGGCAGCTGCACCAACCAGTTGCTGAACATGCTGCCCAACACAATGTGCTTCACTTTGACTGCTTCCCAGCCTGCGACCTGTGCCTACTTTCTACCAACACCAGCTTTTCTGCACAGTGCAGGTGGGAACTCTCCTTCCAATATGTCCTACCACTGCGCAGCCTTGTACAGGGTATATGGGCGCACAGGGAATTCTAAAAAATAACAATAAAGCATGTTTTAGTCACTTTAACATTAATGAATGTTATTTTCAACATGATCTCCATGCTTTTCAATGCATAATTTGATGAGCTCTGCATGATGTAGGTGAACTCGATGGAATAGGTTGGAATTGCCATCGATCTTAGCACACTTGAACGGTAGTGTGTTCTGTCAGGTGGTTTAAATTTGTAATCTTTATAGAGAAAACATTCTTTCAGCATACCCCAGAAAAAGAAATAAAGGGGAGAAAGGTCTGGCGAATGAGGCGAACACGCCACATGACCTCTTCTCCCAATCCAATTGGGAAAATTGGTTGAATGACAATCTCTAACAGCTGCAGAAAAATGGGCAGGGCCCTTATCCTGCTGAAACCAGTCTGGAAGTCTGTCACCCAACACCAACACTCAGTTTGAGACATAAATTTCTCTCTCAGTATGTTCTGATAAATCTCATCTTTTACATCTTCTTCAAAGAAGAGCTTTCCACGAAGCACACATCACCTTTTGGCAGCCCTGCTCTTTGGATGTACTCACCCAGTGTGGATTGCTTTGAGACCAGTATCAAAGATTTTCTGTTCACTTCACCATTGACATAACACAGCTTCATCACTTCACTACACAGTCTTCAGTAAAATTGAAATTTTCATCCAATTTATCTGCAAACCATTCACACATCTGTGTCTGTCGGGACCATCTTCATTTAAGTGATGCAATAGCTGTATCTTTTACAGATGAAACCTCTCCTGTGCCAGGATTTTTTAGATGGTTGACCTTGGAACACCCAACTCCATGAATGTCAGATGAAGTGATTTCTTTGGGATAGCATAAAGTTGGCAAAGACAGCCTCTTTAATTTCGTCTAAAGTCGTAGGTCATCCAAAATGTGGTTTGTCCAACATACTCCCTGTTACTTTAAACTAGGTGATTAATTTCCTGATGGCAGTAAAACAAATAGATTGCTGATGAGGGTGTCAAAGGTTAAATTCTTCTGCAGTTTTGTGATAGGACGATCCTTCTCTTCCACTTCGAATACTAACTTTTACTTATTTAGACACAGCCATCATTCAATCTGGAGAAAACAAAATGTATTAGAATTTATTTTATTAATATTTATAGAACGTTTATTAGAATTCCGTGTACCCAGATTTTTTGATACCCTGTATTCGACTAACACCCCCCCCCCCCTCTGCTCCTCTCCTTTTCTGCTCCCCTCCCCTCTCCTTAAACCTCCCAAGTGCACCTGGCAGCCCTACCCTGCCTCCATCATGTCCCTGCACACTCCCTACTTTCATCCCTACTGTCTCCATTGTGTCCCTGCATGCTCCTACAATCAGCACATCATCTTCGGCCAAAAGTTCAAATGTGTAACAGTCTTTTTGTGCCTGTTTGCAACTTCTCTCTATATGGTAATTATCAATCTAATTGTTTTCACTATAATATTCTTGTTATTTCTTTCTGGGTTTTCCATTGTTTAACTTGTTTATTATCCTACTTAATTTTTTATGCATTACACGTCTTAATATCAGTGAGGATAATAACACTTGACTGGACCAAATTGCAGTTGACCTGAACAGGCTGAGACATCAAACACGTAACAGATGTAATAAATGCATTTGTCTTAAAATTGAGACATTTATGTGGTTAAAGTCTAATAAACCCAAAGAACTGGAAGCTTTGTGTTAAAACAGTGTCATTTTAATTTAGGATCCTCTTGCTGGTGTTATTCCAAGAGCTGTAGGACATCTGATTGATGAATTGCGAATACAAGATGTTGAGTACACCATTAGAGTGTCTTTTCTGGAGTTGTACAACGAAGAGCTGTTTGATTTGCTGTCTCCAGTTGATGACAACAGTAAAATAAGGTAAGAAAAATACAATGAAAATCATTTAATTGGTGGTGGTAAATTATTAGATGTGCTGTATTGTTTGAACTACTCAGATATTACATGTACACAATTGATACTACTCGAACTGTCAGTTCATAGGCTGCTACCGGAGACAGACTGGAACTGACATTTATGGTGTGTATATGACCGTCTCAAGGAAATCTTAAGTTGTATAGCAAGACATAACAGGGTGATGAAGCCTTTGCTGTGTCCACAGAAGTGTTGAAAATGTCTAAGTTGTATAGACATACAAACAGTTGTTGTAAATTGAATTTCTTGTAATTGAGTATGAGTTGTATTTCAGCTTTAAAATATATATAAATACAGGGTGTTACAAAAAGGTACGGCCAAACTTCCAGGAAACATTCCTCACACACAGGGAAAGAAAATATGTTATGTAGACATGTGTCTAGAAACGCTTACCTTCCATGTTAGAGCTCATTTTATTACTTCTCTTCAAATCACATTAATCATGGAATGGAAACACACAGCAACAGAATGTACCAGCGTGACTTCAAACACTTCGTTACAGGAAATGTTCAAAATGTGTCCGTTAGCGAGGACACATGCATCCACCCTGCGTCGCATGGAATCCCTGATGCACTGATGCAGCCCTGGAGAATGGCGTATTGTGTCACAGCTGTCCACAATACGAGCACGAAGAGTCTCTACATTTGGTACCGGGGTTGCGTAGAAAAGAGCTTTCAAATGCCCCCATAAATGAAAGTCGAGAGGGTTGAGGTCAGGAGAGCGTGGAGGCCATGGAATTGGTCCGCCTCTACCAATCCATCGGTCACCGAATCTGTTGTTTAGAAGCGTACGAACACTTCGACTGAAATGTGCAGGAACTCCATCGCGCATGAACCACATGTTGTGTCGTACTTGTAAAGGCACATGTTCTAGCAGCACAGGTAGAGTATCCCGTATGAAATCATGATAACGTGCTCCATTGAGCGTAGGTGGACGAAACTAAAATGAGCTCTTAACATGGAAATTAAGCGTTTCCACAACATCTTTTCTTTATTTGTGTGTGAGGAATGTTTCCTGAAAGTTTGACCGTACCTTTTCATTCCACGCGGGAAAAATATATCTAAAAACAAAGATGATGTGACTTACCATATGAAAGCGCTGGCAGGTCGATAGATACACATACATACACACGAAATTCAAGCTTTCGCAAACAATGGTTGCTTCGTCAGGAAAGAGGGAAGGAGAGGGAAAGATGAAGGGATGTGGGTTTTAAGGGAGAAGGTAAGGAGTCATTCCAATCCCGGGATCGGAAAGACTTACCTTAGGGGGGAAAAAAGGACAGGTACACACACACACACACACACACACACACACACACACACACACACATATCCACATCCATCCGCACATACACAGACACAAGCAGACATTTGTAAAGGCAAAGAGTTTGGGCAGAGATGTCAGTCGAGGTGGAAGTACAGAGGCAAAGATGTTGTTGAAAGACAGGTGAGGTATGAGCGGCGGCAACTTGAAATTAGTGGAGGTTGAGGCCTGGCGGATAACGAGAAGAGAGGATATACTGAAGGGCAAGTTCCCATCTCCGGAGTTCTGACAGGTTGGTGTTAGTGGGAAGTATCCAGATAACCCGGTCGGTGTAACACTGTGCCAAGATGTGCTGACCGTGCACCAAGGCATGTTTAGCCACGGGGTGATCCTCATTACCAACAAACACTGTCTGCCTGTGTCCATTCATGCGAATGGACAGTTTGTTGCTGGTCATTCCCACATAGAAAGCTTCACAGTGTAGGCAGGTCAGTTGGTAAATCACGTGGGAGAGAGAGAGAGAGAGAGAGAGAGAGAGAGAGAGAGAGAGAGAGACAATGCGATGTTTATGTGGGTACCTGGTCATGTCAGTCTGATGGTAAATGAGGCTGCTGACAAGGCTGCAGTCGTCCTACCTCGGCCACCTAGTTCTCCCATTCCTTCAGGTTATCTCCTGGTTGCCATCTGTCAGCAGGTGGTGTCACTTTGGCTTTGCCACTGGTCTTCCCTTTGTGGGCCTAAGCTCCAGGGATTGTCTCAAAGGCCTTAGAGCAAAGACTATGCAATACTTCCTAACTACAGACTGCTTACGATGAGGGTGCTGTGGTGGCCCAAAGACACTGCAATTGCTATTATGGAGCACCAATGTGCCCTGCAACGACTCGAACATCCTTCGCAAATGAAACTCATCACTTTTAAGCGACTTCATGCTAAGGCTTGCTGTCAAATCAGGCACAGTAAGTGGTGCTGTGTGCGCTATGTCTCCTCTCTGGCTGGCTTCCTACTGTAGGAGTGACAAGTTGCAGACATTCCCGTTACATTTCGCTCCCCACTGTCCTGAAGCCTATATTGAACCCTTCACTGACTTTCAACTACTTCAGGCTCTTGGCTCACCCCTCAACACAGCCACGGGCCCTGATTCAATACAAATCAGTTGATCCAGCACCTGAATGTTCCTTAAAGGCAACATCTCCTCAGGGTCTCCAATTGTGTTTGACTAAAAGGTGCCTTCCCCGTATGAGATACCATAGTTGCCCCAACCCTCTAGCCAGCCAAGAACCCAACTTCTCCAAACACTTACTGGCCGATTAGCCTGACCAGCATAATCTGTAAGATGCTTAAAAGGATGGTTGCCTGCTGATTATGCTGTGTTCTCGAATATCAGGGTAGTTTGCCCCCTGTCTGTGTGGTCTCTGGGATAGACAAGTCACAAGCTTAGGTTGTAAGCAGCGATCCAAAAGGCTTTTTGTATGTGCCAACATCTTATTGCAGTTTTTTGACCTGCTTAAGTTGTAAGACATCTCTTGGTGCCCTCACATATTACTTACCCTCCATGACTGAGGCTTTTGAGGCCCCGTACCGATTTTTATTGATCAATTTGTATCCCACCGATTGTTCTGGGTTAGTTGGCACTTCTCAGCTCCCCACAGGTCTAAGAGAAAGGCATGTGTCGCACACTTACTCATTGCTATCAATGGAACATTGACATCTGTTGGACTGCCGGTCACCTTTGTGTTGTATGTTGACAAGTTTTGCATTTGGTAAATCTCCCAATAAGTAGTATATGCAGAATGCCAGCTCAAAGATGCCAACCAGCATGTGTCTGCACGGGCTCTTTCTCATGGTTTCAAATCTTTCCATACAAAATACGGCTCATGTGTTTCTGCTGTTGTACAATGGTTCATCTTGACTTGGAACTATACTTACGTACCAAGCACCTGGATGCTGTAGCACTCTCATTTCATGGGCTCCTTTTTGATAAAAATTGTGCCATATTAGTCACATGAGGATTAGCTGCATGTGGAAGCTTAACACTGGCTGCTTCCTTGCCGATACATCTTGGGGCACAAATGATGGGGTATGAATGACACTACTATCCACTAAACTATGGTTCCCAGGTTTATGGCTCAGTGGCTCTTTCAGTTTGAAACTGTTACAAACATTCCACCAACGTGGCATGTGTCTGGCCACTGATGCCCTTTGGACTAGCCCCTTTCTCTAGTATCCTTCCCAAAATGGGGATCTTTCCTCTTCAAATTAAACAGTACCAGCTCTTGGTCTCCTGAGCAATGGACATGTGACAGTTATCTGATAATCTCATGTATCTGGTTCTCTTCACATACGAGGGGTGTCCAGATACCCACCCTCGGGCGGTATTACCGACTGGAAAGCATCTCGCTTCCCTCTGCTGAGATCTCCATCTCCGCTCCTTCTACTGTGCTCTCCACATTTTCTCCTGCACTTAACCTTGCAAGGGGCTAGGCCACAGATTCCCCCCCAGGGGGTCCACAACTCTTTTGTGGATATGTGCGTAGCGAGCATGGGACCCCGAGCTAATGTGGCCTTCCTTCCTTTCTGGGCTGCATACCTTCCCTTTCCGCATCCTTTCCCATCCCCCATCTTCGCCCCCCCCCCCCCTCCCCCATCACCTCTGGGCTCTTTCCTTCCCTTTCTCCTCCTCTGGGAGTATGGTTTGTGCCTACGTCTGGAGACGGACGCTCGAAACTGTAACAAATTCTTTGCTTTCTCCGCTTGCAAGTCTTCGTCCTTCCTCTGTCCTTCTCTTTTCCTTACCTCTTCTTTGCCCTTTTCTCCGCTATGGCGTTTAAGACCTCTCTTCTTTCCTTTCCCTTTGTCTTTTTTCCTCCCTGTGCGTGTCTGAAGGCCGACCCATGCATTTCCATGCGTAGCCGGTGACGGGGTAACGCGTAATTCCCCGCCCTGGGTAGACAGGTAGGACCCGTACGTACTCCCTGGTAATGGCCAGGCCCAGGAAGGGGTGATTACCCGAGCTGATACCTTCCGAAAGTGCCGATTGGTCCCTCCATCCGTTTGTTGGGAGGTGTGACCTGAGGTGTGAACAATCACCTAAGGCTGGGGTGCCCTCAGAGAGGGCCTCCACAAGGGAGGAGCGTGCCATCGGAGACGCCGGTAATCATGGGGGATTCTTCCGCAATGGTTTCCTCACCTTCCACTATGTCTGCTCACAAGCGTAAGTTCACTGAGTCTCAGCCACAGTCAGTTCTTCCATCATTGCCACAGTTCCTTGTTGTTTCTCGGTCTGACGAAGGTCACGACTTCTCCACGGTCAACCCTTTCATTATTCAGAAAGGTGTCGTCGCAATTGCAGGTCCTGTAAAGTCTTGTTCCAGATTACGGAATGGCACCTTGTTGTTAGAAACAGTCAGTGCCCTCCAGGCACAAAAATTGCTGCGTACTTCACTGCTCCACACCTTCCCTGTCCGGGTTGAAGCGCACTGCACTTTAAATTCCTCGCCTGGAGTCGTTTATACACGCTCCCTCGATGGATTGTCTGACGAAGAAATTCAGCACTACCTGTCTGACCAGGGCGTAACAGCTGTTCATAGAGTTATGAAAAGGGTTGACACGAACATCATTCCAACCCACACTGTCTTCTTGACATTTGACAAAGTTCAACTCCCTTCGAAAATCAAAGCAGGCTATGAGATAATTTCCGTTTGCCCTTACGTCCCAAACCGTACTCATTGCTATCAGTGTCAGCGGTTCAATCACACCAGCCAGTCCTGTTCCAATCCGGCCAAATGTGTTACTTGTGGAAAGGATGGCCATGAGGGTGCTTGTCCACCTCCATCCCCTCACTGCATCAACTGTATGGGTGACCACGCTGCTTCCTCTCGAGATTGCCCCATTTTAAAGACGAAAAGCTCATCCAGGAAATCAGAGTGAAGGAAAAGATGTCGACCTTTGCTGCTCGAAAGTTATTCGCCAGTCGACAGCCCACCGTGCCTCACACAGGAAAATACAGCACTGTCCTTGCTTCTCCTCGGCCAACAAAGGAGGCGGCCAGGCAGACTTGCGACCTCACCTTTAGTGCCACGGTCATCAGATCGGCCAGCGCAAAGATCGCCCGTTCAACCTCACAACTTTCGCCTGCCCACTCTATGGCTCACCCTTCATCGGGTTCTGCTAAGTCTCGAGCCCAAAAGTCAGACACCAAGACTTCGAAAAAGGAGCATACTCGTGAAGATTTTTTACGTACCCCAACTTCACAACCATCGGTTCCTCCTTCATCTAAACATCATATTTCCAAGAAGGCTACTAAGAAACCCAGTTCATCTCCTTCTCCGCCAAGGCATGTCCCATCTACAGCACCACGTGGTGGAAATCGCCCTCGGCCGTCTTCTGTGTCGCCGAGACGCACTGCTGGCGGCCGATCAACCCGCCGGTCACTGGTGGCAGGAGCTGCTCCTGAACAACCTATGGATCAGGATCTTCTGCCTTCGGCTGAATGCGACTCCATGCTGTCGATCGCAAGCTCTGAGCAGTCGTTGAGTTGACAGCAACTTTGGTCACATTCCTCCATTTTCTGTTCACCCTATGTCCATTATCCACTGGAATATCCGCGGCATTCGAGCCAGTCGGGATGAATTGTCGATCCTCCTACGATCCTACTCGCCGGTCATCTTCTGTCTTCAGGAAACAAAGCTGCGTCCCCATGACCGCTTTGTTCTCCTCCATTTTCAGTCTGTCCGATTTGATCTCCCCTCTGTTGAAGGCACTCCAGCCCATGGAGGACTCATGATTCTTCTCCATGATACTCTCCATTATCACCCAATCCCCTTAAACACTTCCTTCCAAGCTGTCGCTGTCCGTCTTTCCCTTTCTGGATATACCTTTTCTCTTTGTACTGTATACATTCCATCGTCCACACCAATGGCACGAGCTGATATCCTTCATCTTCTTGGTCAGCTTCCACCCCCCTATTTGCTGGTTGGGGACTTCAATGCCCACCACCCGCTTAGGGGATCTCCACATCCTTGTCCACGTGGCTCACTATTGCTAGACGTCTTCCACCAAGCGGATCTAGTTTGCCTCAACACTGGGGTCCCTACATTTTTGTCTGCCTCCACGACAAATTTCTCTCATTTGGACCTTTCGGTCGGTACTGTTCCGCTAGCTCGGCGTTTCGAATGGTTCGCCCTTAATGATGCACACTCGAGTGACCACTTTCCATGTGTCCTTAGACTGCAGCCTCAACTGCCATATATGCGCCTGCGATGCTGGAAGTTTGCCCAAGCCGATTGGACACTTTTTTCGTCTCTAGCGACATTCGATGACCGTCACTTTCCTAGCGTCGACGATGAGGTCACACATATTACCGACGTTATTCTTACAGCTGCGGAACGTTCAATACCACGCACCTCCGAATTGCCCCGGCACCCCCCAGTTCCTTGGTGGAACGAGGCATGCCGTGACTCAATACGTGAGCGGCGACGTGCTCTTCGCATTTTTCGTCACCATCCTACTTTGGCCAACTGTATCCGCTATCAGCAGTTCCGTGCGCGATGCCGTCGCGTCATCCGCGATAGCAAGAAGGCAAGCTGGAAATTCTTTATTAGCTCATTTAACACCTTCACTCCCTCCTCGCAAGTTTGGAGTCGGCTTCGAAGGTTATCAGGCGTGCCTAGTTTCTCCCCGCTCTCTGGGCTCACTGTCGCGCGTGATACATTAGTGGGCCCCGTCGCAATTTCTAACTCATTGGGTCAGCACTTTGCTGAGATTTCGAGCTCTTCAAATTACCCGCTAGCGTTTCTCCCGAAGAAACGTGCAGCGGAAGTGCGACATCATGCTTTTTCCTCTCAAAATCGCGAAAGCTACAATACTGTTTTCTCCATGCGGGAACTCCAACATGCACTCTCTTCTTCTCGCTCCTCCGCCCCAGGACCGGATGGTATCCACATCCAAATGTTGCTGCATTTATCAACCCATAGTCTGCGTTACATCCTTCGCCTTTATAATTGAATTTGGACCGACAGTACTTTTCCCAGACGATGGCGGGAAGCTATCGTCGTTCCTGTTCCGAAACCTGGAAAGGACAAACATCTCCCCTCTAGCTATCGCCCCATTTCTCTCACGAGCAGTGTCTGTAAGGTTTTGGAGCGTATGGTGAATTGCCGTTTAGCTTGGTGGCTGGAGTCCCGCAGTCTTTTAACACCTGCCCAATGTGGATTCCGAAAGCATCGTTCTGCAGTTGACCATCTTGTTGCTCTCTCCACTTATATCATGAACAATTTTCTCCGGAAACACCAAACAGTAGCAATATTTTTTGATCTGGAGAGAGCATACGATACCTGTTGGAGGACAGGCATCCTCCGCACACTGTTCTCTTGGGGCTTTCGAGGTCGGCTGCCCCTTTTTCTTCGCGAATTTATGGCAGAGCGCACATTTAGTGCGGGTGAACACTACTCTCTCCCGTACTTTCTCCCAAGAAAACGGGGTACCCCAGGGCTCCGTGCTGAGAGTTGTACTGTTTGCCATTGCCATAAATCCAATTATGGATTGTCTCCTTCCTGATGTCTCGGGCTCCCTCTTTGTGGTCGATTTTGCGATCTACTACAGCTTTCAATGGACTAGCCTTCTCGAACGACGTCTTCAAGCCTGTCTCGATCGCCTGCACTCTTGGAGCATCGAAACGGGCTTCCGTTTTTCTCCCAGTAAGACCGTTTGTGTTAATTTTTGGCGACGTAAGGAGTTTCTTCCACCCTCCTTACATCTAGGACCTGTCAACCTTCCGTTTTCGGACATCGCTCAATTCTTGGGTCTTATGTTTGACAGAAAACTGTGCTGGTCCTCCCACGTTTCCTATCTTTCGGCTCGCTGTCTGCGATCCCTCAACACCCTCCGTGTCCTGAATGGTACCTCCTGGGGAGCGGACCGAGTGGTCCTTCTCCGCCTCTATTGCGTCTTAGTGCGCTCGAAATTGGACTATGGAAGCATAGTCTACTCCTCTGTTCGGCCGTCTATTCTTCGGCGTCTCGACTCTATCCACCACCGTGGATTACGTTTAGCTTTTTACACCAGCCCTGTGGAAAGCCTGTATGCTGAGACTGCTGAACCTCCGCTGTCCAATCGGCGAGCAGTCCTTCTGAGTCGTTATGCTAGCCATCTGTCTTCCATGCCTGCTAATCCAGCCCATGACATCTTTTTCGATGCCTTTGATGTAGGGTATGCAGGCCGCCCCTCCTCCCTACTACCACCGGAAGTCCGCTTCCGTCAACTGCTCCATTCTCTTTCCTTCTGCTTTCCTAAAACCTTCTTGACAACTTGGGCTACAGCACCGCCTTGGCTCCGTCCCCCGATCTGCCTGCTCCGTGACCTTTGTCAGTTTCCCAAGGATGGTACCCCTTCACTTGTTTATCGTCGGGCATTTTCTGCTCTATGTGCACAAATAAAGGAAGCCACATTTATTTATACTGATGGCTCAAAAACATAGTTTGGTGTGGGGAGTGCCTATATTGTTGGCGACACCCCAAATCAATTTCGGCTTCCCGGCCGGTGTTCGGTTTATACTGCGGAGCTTTACGCTGTTCTCCAGGCTGTCCACTACATCCGCCGCCATCAGCAGATACAGTACGTTATCTGTTCAGATTCTCTCAGCTCTCTCCTCAGTCTCCAAGCTCTTTACCCTGTCCACCCTCTGGTCCACCGGATTCAGGACTGTCTGCGCTTGCTCCACCTGGGGGGCGTCTCGGTGGCGTTCCTCTGGCTCCCGGGACACGTTGGTACCTGTGGAAATGAGGGGGCTGATATAGCGGCCAATGCTGCAGTCTCTCTTCTTCGACCAGCTATTCAGTCGATTCCCTTCGCCGATCTACGGAGCGTTTTATGTCGTAATGTTCTTTTATGGCACGCACATTGGTCAACACTTCCCCATAATAAATTGCGGGACGTGGAAGCTCTTCCTTGTGCTTGGACCTCTTCCTCCCGAACGCGTCGTCGGGAGGAGGTAATTTTAACTAGACTCCGGATAGGGCACTGTCTTTTTAGCCATCGACATCTTTTAAGCGGCAATCCTCCCCCACTCTGTCCCCACTGCTCTCAGCTGTGGACGGTAAGACACCTTTTGAGTGCCCCTATTTTACTCCGTTAAGCGCCCGTCTACAGCTGTCGCCTGATATATCGTCAGTTTTAGCAGATGATACGTGCTCGGCCGATCTCGTTCTAGAGTTTATTAGTGCCAGTGAAATGACGTCAGTCATTTGAAGTTTTTTTTTTTTTTTGGGGGGGGGGGACAACCAACCCCTTTCTGTAGTGGATTTTTAAGCCTTCCTTCTGCTTTTAGTTTCTCCAATTTTTTGAGTTTCGTTCCCATTGCTGCTGGTTTCCATTTTCGGTTTTTTACTGTTTCCTAAGTCACGGACCGGGCGCTAATGACCATAGCAGTTTTGCGCCCTAAAACCAAAACAAAAAAGAAAGGTCCACAGATTAGGACCAATTTTTTCAAAAGTCATAAAGTCTGTTGCCCCATTATTTATCACTCTCTCTTACGTCCAGTTCATCTACGTCTAGGGTGCTGCCATCTTTCAACCGATGGCTCTAAAACTGTGGGTCAGACAGGATATGCTTTTACATCTCCTGCCAGTATGAAACGCTATTGGCTGCCGGGAGCATGTAGTGTGTTTACGGCAGAGCTGAGAACCATCTTCTATAGCTTGCTGTACCTCCTGCAATCTTCATCTTGCTCCTTCCTAGCCCAGACATGAACTTCAAATCCTGCCACCCTATGTTACATTCTCTCTACCAGTATCAGTGCAGAAGAGGAGTGAGAGTTGCAGCTCCACCCAATTCTTCTTCTAGTTGAACCTTTATCTGTGCACTTCTCACTGCTTTCACTTTAGCTTATCCTGCATCTTTTACCAATGTTCTGTGCAGTGTTCCCCATAAGTCATTTCTTGTGACAGTGCCACATAGCTTTTGATCTGACTGCAATTTATTGGCTTCTTGATTATGAGGCTAAAGGGACTAATAACAATACTGTTGAGTCTCCTGACAGTTAATTTCTCTGAGAATTATGATACTTTAATTGCATAGGACCGGCACTTTAAGTGTGGCAGCTATTCACAATAACTCCTGGCAGTGTGTTTGCTTAGTTTTTGCAGTTTGAAATTCAAAAGAAATTGTTGTTCCCTTTGAGTAAATCTGGAAGGACAAGTATATGGTATGCAGTAAGCAATGCTTATTGAGTGTTCAAAGAGGTGTTTGTCAGGCTGTGCCTAAAAACATGATTTTTATTTCTTGGAGTTATCAGAGGACTGTGCAACACTTCTATTTGATTTTACGCTGATCTATGAGCACAGTATGTGATTCATCAAAGAGTAAAAGCGTTTTGTATTGAGGATATGTTGAGGTATATGGAATGCAGTAGTATGCAATACGTATGTGGAATGCAGTAGTATGCAATAGTGAGGAAACAGATAAAAATAAAAAATATATCAAGAGGTATAGTGAAGTTTCCTCTTCTTAAAGCCGCCAAGAGATTGTACAGAAGTTTTATTGTTGTTATTATTATTGTTATTGTTGTTGTTGTTATTATTATTAAAATTATTATTATTATTGCAAAAATTATTCATTACAATATTTACACTGGTCCATATAACTTTCTTGCACTTATGTTACCGTGTGTTGAGTAGAATAATTTTCACACATCACATCATTAGCCATAAGTATTTACAGAATGAGTTCAGCTGCTAGTGCTCTCTTCATTTTGCAGCTTTATGAACGAAGGTGTTAACAGTAAGCCTTGCAGAGTCGAATAACTATGTTACTACATTTCACAGGAAATGTGCATGGGAGCATAAAACTGCCACTGTCCAAATGTCTGAACTGCTCATCAGTTGTCATAGACTTACAAAGAGAGAAAAAATTTGTACTCTCGGTACAACAAAGTTCCTTATAATAATTGACAACAGAAACCAGCAATTTCTGTTAAAGCTGGGATCAGATAAAACATGTTTGAATTCATCATAACGGAAGCTGAAATTTAGAAAATGTTGACAAATGTCATGCACACTGCTGTAGGTACCTTAATCGCCACTCTTGAATCTGCAATTCTCAGCTTCTGTTGCAGGTACACATTTAGCTCTCAAATACTCTAGAATCTTAACTTTTCAGTTTCCACCAACTGCCTCAGTGAGATATTCCGACATCTTGATTAACATTGAGTGTGCTCCATCAGATCATAATCAAATATATAAATTTGCTATACCATTCCAGTCTTCTACATTAATCTTGTCCAATTCAACCAAGCTACTTTCGACATACTCACTGAATGCACAAGTAACCAGTTTAATATTTAGCCATTCACTGACAACCCATAAATATATTTTAGCAGCTTACACCTTCCTATATAATATACTTCCCTAACTGCAGCAAAAAGACGCACATTAACGAAATGTTTGCCCAAGAATCTTGATTTATCTACTTGTTTTGTATGCACTTAAAAATATGAACACTGTCATGCAAAAAAAGACAATCTATGAGAATGCCGGCTTTCTCCGCGAATCTCGGTGATAAAATCTTCTTGGGTTGACAGCTGAGTCAATGTGTTGTTCTCCAGCAACGTTTCAGCAAGTTTCCTACTTGCCATCTTCAGGCGAAGTGTCAGGTTCACGTCTCGTCCGGATCTTTATAGCCGCTGGACTACGGGCTTCTCTGCATCCTCGGTGCCGGTTGGGCCAATCAGGCATGAGCGGAATCGGCGACCACTATTTCCAGTGTGGGGGAAAGTTTTACCAACAGGTGGATGGAGTCACTATGGGATCCCCACTGGCACCATGTATCGCTAATCTGTACGTGGAATACTTAGAGGATATCGCCTTGGAAACAGCATGCCTTAAACCCAAGGTCTTTTATTGGTACGTGGATGATACTTTCGCGGTCTGGCTGCACGGCGAGTACCCTCTAATGGAATTTCTCAACTATCTGAACAGCATACACGAGAACAAGTTCACAATGGAATTGGAAGAGAATGGGTGCCTACCCTTCCTCGATATCCTAATAAATCAGAAAACGGACGGCACACTGGGACACTCGGTCTACCGAATGAAAACACACACAGACCTGTACCTCAACGCTAACAGCTGCCCTCACCCAGCACAATGGAAATCCGTGCTCACTACTCCTGTCTGCAGAGCTCATGACATATTTGACAAGGACAGTTTATCTACTGAGATTCAGCACCTGAAGAAAACCTTCCAGAAGAATGGATATACCGAAACACAGATTAGATGTGCTCGTAAGATGGGCAAGAAGAAGGAGGAGGAGGAGGAGGACTTTCAGGAAGACAAGAACAACAAAGGTCTGGGCGTTCCTCCCGTATACAGGGCTGCCCACGGCCAAGATTTCCAGGATACTGGAGAAGAAAAAGATAAAAACCATCTTCCATCCTCCAGCAAAAATCATAAATATGCTGGGCTCAATGAAGGACAACTTGGGTCTAAGAACACTGGGTGTCTGCAGTATTTCCTGTGAATGTGGGAAACAATATATGGGGCAGACACAGTGTTGCATAACACAACGCATCCCTGAAAATGAGAAGCGTCTGCCTCAGGCAAAAAGAAAAATCCGCAGTAACGGAGCACAGTCTCAGTGAAGAACACAAGTTTCAGTTTGAAGAAACCAAGGAACTGTGTAGAGAGAAAGATTTCTGGGACTCTATTATTAAAGAGGCAGTGGAGATACAGGTCAGTGATAATCGGGTCAATCGGGATAGTGGCTTCCAACTCAGCAGTGCATGGAACACAACATTATCAATAATGAGAAAAGAGCTCACTGATGGAGGCAGGTCGATGGCGGCAGATGGCATAAACAGGCTGCACTGAGATGAGATGCCAGGACCTGGCACCCGCGGCTCCCCCCTACCACACGCCACCGCACCGATTCTGCTCGTGCCTGATTGGCCCGACCGGTGCCGAGGATGCAGAGAAGCCCATGGTCCAGTGGGTATAAAGATCCGGACGAGGTGTGAACCCGACACTGTGCCTGGAGATGGCAAGTAAGAAACTTGCTGTAACGTTGCTGGAGAACACCACATTGACTCGGCTGTCAACCCAGAAGATTTTATCATGAAAAGACAATGATCTTTCAGTATCTATAGGCTAGTGGTGGATTTGGAAAATGTGGACAGATTTTCTGTGGGTCGAATTATCATCTGCTGAAACAGTCTGAAAGCCCACAGCTTCTACATTTACTGTTAATGTCCTCATTACATTAAACAAGCTTTCTGCATTTAGTTTCTTCACAGGCAATACATGCACAACCATTTTGAAAGAAAAAGAAATACTATTATTACATTATAGGTCGGGATTGACCTATGAAGTCTTGAATATCTTCCTTGTATCTGTCAGTTGGTATGAAGAAATTGAGATTTCAGGCATATCTTTATATAGTTTTGCGTGATAAAGTCCCGATGCTACGCAAAGCTGTCATTTAGTTACGTGCACTTTGCAATCTGTTGTGTTTTCTTTTCCAATAATAAATCATATTTTTTCTGATTACCATTAAAATATAATGACGATAAATGTTTGAGGTCATTTGGAAAAATATTTTAATAACTATGTAGATCACGTGAAGTCATTCTTTTACTCTTAGAAAAAGTGTGTTAATTGTGCGTTTATGAACGGTCAGTGTTGGGATCAGTGATTACGATTTGAGGAATAATTGATTTGACAAAGTTAAATTGCACACAATTGTGTGGGGCGAATTATGAACTTGAAATTGATTGTAGATGTGTGCAGATCAATTTTGTGACAGGCTAATAAGTGTCGCGAGTGTGACGCGGCATCAAGACTGCTTTCGCGACGCCGATGGTTTGCTGTAAACTCGCGAAAATAGAATTTACATGAATTTTTAATTATCGTGAAAGGGAAGCATATTTTATGGTTACCCCACTGTCGATGGGCCATTGTGGAGGACATACGTTTGGATAGAAGGATCAATTTCAAAATCCAATATAAATCCTGTTGATCGAAGTAGCCTAGCAACCCATAAGCTCATATGTGGTTATCAGCAGTAACAGCCTACTACTTTTCATGCACACATTTACACTCTACATAGTGGTGTGTGTGATTTGTTGGTGCGAAATAAACATTTGAAAGCATTTGATTGAATAAAAGGAAAGATATAAAGAAGTTTATTTGTATATTTTGTTGTTTCATGAACAGTGATATTTTCTTATAGAGGTGTAGAGCCTTACGTATTATTAATATTATGACGGACTGATCATAAGTGCTCTTGTTAAAAGTAGAGTTTTGGGCCTGATTAAGACACACTTAGTCTCGAAGATTAAGTGAAGAATAAAATCACACTTAAATAATGCTGCATCGAAACCCACTATCTTTATACTATATTAACCTAGCTATTCTGGAATCAGGTGGTATTGTGACCGTGTAGTTGTGTGTTGTTAACAACAAATAGGTAAACGCAAACATTTTTCATGTTCTAATATCGACGAGGGAAAGAAGAGACAATGACGACATACATGTACACATATACAAATGGTATACATGGCGCCTTACAATACAACACGACGACGTCACGGTATACTATGAATCATGAATATATGTGCACTGGCTACTATATCCCCAGTACTGAAAGTCATTCCAGTAACATTTTTTCCTTTATAATGCATATACAGTTTGATGTGGTGAAACTTGTAAACCATAAATGTTACAAACAGTTCATGTAGTTCCAAACATAGAACTTGGTCTTTTAAGTGACTGAAATAATTGACTATTATTTACATCTGCATTAAGCCTCCTTAATGGATTTGGGTAAGTGAGAATGACGAAACTAGATGATCACAAAAACTTGTGTGTGGGGATGTAGTAAACAACATAGAACAAAGAATCGAAAGCTTTTGATCAAAATTATGATGAGCCTTGGGTTGTAGAGACATTGCACTTTGGCTTCAGAAATGGAAAGAAACCTTCTTAAACTGGTAATATTTCAAGAAGGGAGTGAATTAGTCGTATGTGTAATTATTCATCCTGCCACTAAGTCTATACATAACTTAAACATAATTTC
The DNA here is from genome assembly GCF_023898315.1 of Schistocerca nitens. NCBI lineage: Eukaryota > Metazoa > Arthropoda > Insecta > Orthoptera > Acrididae > Schistocerca > Schistocerca nitens. Next base: position 493,871,352 of record NC_064614.1, on the reverse strand, counting down.
AATTACACTGTGGAAGAGTAAATGTCCTTTAAATTGTATATAACACTGCAGTTTCTGCAAACTGTTGTGTATGCAATACTGTGGAGGTATAAGTTGAAGTACAGAAACAGTACATAACCTTTTTTGACATATTTACTCTATGGTTCATTCAGTATAACATCTTCATTTTTTCACACAGAGTAATCATAATCATGAAAACTGTATTCTTTCCCTTTGTGCAGAAGTGGTTTCTATGCTTTAGAATATAGCTCATCTCGAAGCATCTGTTTCCATACTATGTCCTGTTTGACCTGAGGGTTCTCACTAAACATCTTGTCTTGAACTCAAATCACCAACAAAGTCTGGTAATAAAAATGGCACTGCACTTCCTTTCAATCTATTTCCCCAAAGGAAATGTTAATGTTCTGCCTACTTTGTAGTCAAATACAGTGCTTTAGAGAATCAGCCCACTCTGAATAAAGTTTTCTTGAGAAAGTTGGAAAGTAAAGGAAAATTTCAGAAAAAATTGAAATAAAATATTTTTACTTACACATCTTTATATAATGATTTCCCATTAGTAAAAGTATGCCATACGCATATGATAAAGCAAGATCAGTACCTTTAAATATTCATAATGCAGCAAATGTAGTCATCAAATGCAAAAAACCTTAGGACCAGAAATTTTGGTATGCTGGAATTACATTTGTAATTACTGTAGGGAATTTAAATTAAATAAGCCGTTCACATTGTCATATGTAGTTTTATGAAGTTTATGCATTGCGTAGTTAACATCTCCTTTAATAGAGCCTTTGTGGTTGTAGTTTGTTGCATACCAACATTACACTGGAATTAACTTTGATTTTTGTTATTAATGTAACTTGATAGTGTTACCACAGAATGTTTTTAAGCGAGTGAAGTTCTCCTATTAAATAGTATGTGTCTACTTCCTCAGTTCAGAGTCCTTTGTAAATCTGAACACACACATCCCCCCCCCCCCCCCCCCCCCCAAGTGTGATAATTGCTAGTACAGCCCCGTACACAGCACTTAATCACTATAGTGTGACGGAAAGCAAAGTGTTTCTGGTGCTGAGACAGACATACAGTAATTATGTTCAGCAACTCTCAGCTCAACAGCAATCTTCTCACAGCAAACTGCTATTGTCATATTGCAAATATAGTCTTTAGTTGTGGGCCTTTTGACGTGATATCACAGTGACATAGCTGGCCCCTAATTCACAGACATGTTGCTCATGCTATGTCTTCGCCTAAAAGAACAGGTCATGCCAGTATTTTGAAATCTTATTTCCTGTTTGCAAGAGTGCAAACTTTTTAGCTTGCAAAAATTCTTCATATTTCCATCAGAATTAAGTGTTGAAGCTGTGTACGTACCAAAAAATGTTGTCTTTACTGTTGATATGCAACTGTGGTTGCACTTCTGACATAATGCATTGTTCTAATGGGATCAGTCCATGTGAACTCAGCCAGTGGCCTTGTTCTTGACATATCAGATTTTGATATTAGTTGATTGCATGAAGAAACCCAAATTAAAAAAATTTGGGACTATTCGCTTCTAAGTTACTAATTCTTGAAGTTTCCAAAGGTTTGAGATTTTTGTCACATTTTGATGCCTCAAAATGGCTGATCTCCAACCATTTGTGTTAATACTAATTGCGTCCATAACATTTGACAAGATACACATGCTCCCTGGTTTGTACCAAATGGCAGACACTTCAGGGAACTCTGCTGCCTTTGGCTGAGCACAGGTTGAATGAATCCAGGGTTTCCGAGCTGGGCACTGGTGAGTGCCATTGGTCTTCCAAGTGTAAGCTTTGTACATGCTTCAATGAGCACTTTGCAGCTTGACAGTGAAATGTTGGCTGTCATAGGGAGAGGGTGCTACACACTGATGAATTCGATGGTTGTTGAAGCTCTACAGTTGTTAGTGGGCAACCTCTGGGTCACTTGCTGCACCTAATTTGCTTAAGGTGTACCCAGAACAGTGCAACTGTCTTAGGTTATTGTTCCCCTTTCTGCAGCAGGGAAAGCTATGTATCTAATGGCAAAAAATCCACTACACTGGTTTGATGTATTGTTCGGGCACAATACCAGCCCACCGATAGATCCTCAGAGGATAGCCCTCCAAAAATATCACTTCAGAAACCAATGATCTATAACAGTGATTCTTGTATCACAAAAACTTTTTCTGATATTAAAGTGTCATGAGGGATCTTTTCCAAAAGATATAATTTTTTTCATTCAGAGTGCGTTGTGATGTAAAATTGCACTTGATTAGTAAAGTGGTTAAGATGTGCAAAACTTCTCATGGAAACACCTATTTCTCTGCAAGCCACCCATTTATGAACAGTGAAATTGTGTACCAAACATCCAATACCTACATAGGTTGACAGTACCGAGAACTTCATAAGTGCTTTTGAAATACAATGAGCAATGTCCTGTGTCAAGTTCTTTAAATGATTCAGTTCTAAATGCAACCACACTTTTGGCTGTTTGTTGTCTAGGGGATGACTGTGTCTGTTTGTCAGTTTGTCACATATAAGCGGCATCTACATAGCTATAAGTTCACAATGGAACATTAATTTGGTGATGGGTAATATAATATAAATATCTGTAGCTGAGATGAAATTGTTGTTGATTTCCCAGAATTTTTTTAAATAAAAATGTTCATGTTAATACACATTCCTGGTGCATAAAGTGAATTTAAACTGTATTTATTTCCTCACTATTATTAAAGTGTGCTTAAGAAAAATTTAAATGCATAGGCTGACTTGAGAGACCCCATACAGTGTCAAATATTCGAAGCCCAAACCAAATAATTTCATTGCACGAAATAAATGCAAGCCCCAGTTGTGGCTAACAGGAAGAAAGTTCAAAAGTTGTGACCGGCATTCATCATGGAAAAATTGTAAAAGTTACTGTAACCAGACTCAAGAACACTGAAAATATTTTGTGGGTTTTTAAACTTTCAGTCCAAACTGTGAATCAACCCCGAAAAACTGACAAGTGCTGAGAGCACTTGCACACAAAATTACTAAACGTGAGACATGAGGCTGAAAATGCCAACCAAACATACACAGGCCTTACATTGTTTGTGGTCTCAAAATGAGTGTCATAGGCCATCCTCTCTCCAACTTATATAGCTTAGAAGTGGATTTTCGCTAATGCCCAGTATAATTTTCCAAATTCCCCATTCTTATGGCCAGACCAGAAAAGTTTTAAATTTTCAAGCTGATTAAAATTGGATGTTCCAGAAGGCTATACAATAAATACTATGCTCCTAATTAACAAAAAGATAATCACTGATTAGCATGCCTGCATTAAATTAAGTGCCTGAAACCATTAACAATAAAGGTGCTACATCATCCTTTTGTAAAATTAAGGACTATACAAGGGAAACAAACTTGAACACAATATTATGGAAAGGGAAGTGGATAGAATTAGAGGAACATGAGTGTGAAGATAGTGGGACAGGGCACTTGGAAGTTGAAATAAGGCACCTGGAGACGACAGTACCTCCCAGTTATTGAGATGAGAGACCATGTGTTGTGACAAAACTATTCAGCCTGAATTGCAAGATGTGAGACAGCAAAATATCCTTGGACTTACTGGCAATTCTGTAGAAGAAAGGGCTAACAGGTAAATATTATCATACAATCAGTTTAATAAGAATGGTTGCAAAATACTGAACATTAATCATTTGCAGAAGAATGGAAACTCTAGTAGAAGCCAAATTTGAGGAAGATAAATTTGGGTTCTGTAGAAATGTAGAAACTCTTGAGAAAACATTGACCCTCCTGCTTATCGTAGAGAATAGGTCGAAGAAAGGTAAATCTACCTTGATAAAATATCTAAATTTAGAGAAAGCTTTTGACAGTGTCTACTGGAATACACACTTCGATATTCTGAAGGTAGCAGGGACAAAATAAACGAAACAAAGGGTTATTTACAACTTCTACAGAAACCTGAAGAGTGTCTTAAGAATCAAAGGGAAGCAATAGTTCAGAAGAAAGTGATATAGGTTTGTACCTATCTCAGATGTTGTTCAATCTGTACATTGAGCAAGCTATAAAAGAAGTCGAGCAGTAATGTGTAAAGGAAATTAAAATTGAAGATGAAATAAAACGTTTCAGGTTTGCCGATAACATTACAATTCAGATGAAATGTGAAGGACTTGAAAGATCAGTTGAACAAAATGGTTAGTGCCTTGAAGAGAGCTTATAAAATGAACACGAACTAATGTAGAACAAGGGTAAAGGCATGTGGTTGTATTAAATCAGAGATGCTGATGGGATTAGATTAGAAAGTGAGATTCTCCAAAGTACATAGTCATTATTTGGCCATCAAAATAACTGGCAGTAGCTGAAGTAGAGATGATATAAGAGACTGACAATGGTAAGAAATCTTTTCGAAAAGAGAGATTAGTTAACATTTAATACAGGATGTCCACCAAAGGACTCCATGATTTCAAAATTAAGTATCTTGAAAACTAAGATCGATGGAACAGTGCAACAAATAGTATGTTTATTGTGAAAGTTGTAAGAATTTTCTAGAGAAGTTTGAGAGTGGTTTCAAAAGCTTCTGACAGATGGAACTGTACACTCTGCAGCCCATACAATATCAGTATGTGCAATTAAACTTGTTTTCTGCAAGCAGTCTTTGCAATCACAATATTTTTGAACTGCCCATCACTTGCAGTACTGAGAGATGGTGCAAATGAATAACGAATTCTGCATCTTGTAGTGTCTCAATGGAAATGGATTCAGATGCAGTGCTGGTCGCCGATTTGAGCTTGTCCAGCATAGAGTAATGGTTTTGGTAGACAACGTCTTTCAGTATGTCCCATAAAAAATTTTCACGAGGAGCCACAGTGGGCAAATACTGAGGCCAAACCAGCCCTGTGCCAGTAAATTTGCAATAATCTGATGCACTGACTCTATTCCTGAAGTATTCATCAAGAAAGGAAATACATGTTCAGTGGGAAGTGGTCTGGTCCCATTTCGCAAGAACTACTTTGTGCCTGGTCGATCCTCCATCACTTCCAAAACTGCAATGTGATGTTCACTGGTGTTGGTTTCTTGCATGAAAAATAGGGACAATAATGCCTCTGTTGAATATTGCAGCCCAAACAGTACCTTTGGGAGAATGCAGTGGTTTCACTTCACACAAAAGGGGTTTTTTTGAAACACCCCCCCCCCCCCCCAAATGCCTGTTTTGTTTATACAAGATGTCATTCAGGTGGAAGTGTGCTTCACCTGTGATCCAAATGCAGCCAACTTCAAATTCTGTGATATCGGTAATTATGATAATCGGGTTCGCAAAGGCAGCCCTCTGTCGCACAGCTTGTACTGGTATGGCCTGGTGGCTTTGTATTTTGAATGGAAACGTGTAGGCTCTGGCTTGGCATTTTCTCCTCAAATGATTCAAACCAATGTCTGCTGAAATTCCTCAGATGGATTTCCTTGGATTTTGCTTAATAATTCCTGTGGTGACATTTTCAGGAGTAACAACCATTTACCTGTGGTCAACATTCCCTGCTAGATCATAAGCCACGCTACGTGTCTGATAGAATTTGACAAAGAGCTTGCGAATGGTCTTTGGATTGGGTCCTTTTGGAACATTAAATAGTGTTTGAAAGCTGCACCTTGTTACCATAGAACTGTTTTAACCTGTGGTATTCCAGTACCAGAAAAAAATGCTCAGTGCAATACGTGATTTCAGTCTTTTCCTTCTTTCACATTTCAGCCCTGGAACTGATATCTTTGAGTAGTGCCAATTGCTCTGAGCAGTGCCTCATTATTTATAGGCACTATGTATTGCAGTTACGGCACCATCTATTAAGAGTTTCTAGCTACTTTGAAATTTGTGTGTAACTTGTGTAGAAAATTCTTAAGCTTTCCTAAGAAACAAACCATAGTTAATTTTGAGATCAGGAACTCATTTCACTGTTTTGCAGACTTCTCAGAAGGTATTTGGAGTGTAGCCTTGTACGGAAATGAAATGTGCATGATAAACATAAAGACAAGAAGAAAACAGGAACTTTCAAAATCTGATGGTGCAGATGTAGGCTGTGTGTTAGACGTGTAGATTGGATAACTAATGAAGAGGTAGTGAATTGAAATATTGAAAAAATTGTGGCGCTAAATTACCAAGAGAAGATATTGATTGAGAAGACACATCTGTAAACATCCATACCTGGTAGCGGTGTAAACGGGTCGTGTTAACAGGCACTGGACTTCTCTGCCTATCGCCACATGTGAGTGTGGGTTCTCCGCTGGGTGGGGGTGGGGGGGGGGATGTGTCCATGGGTGATTCCTGGGTGCCCATTGCTGCGTCTGTAGCTGCGCTGGCATAATTGGAATCTGTTGCCTCGACAGCAGTGCTGCGACTTCGCCAGCTTGTACTGTGGTGGCGGGAGCCACGGGCTGCAGGCCTCTGTTGTGATGGCACTTTGGGGGGGGGGGGGGGGGCTGTGGTATGGTTGAGTGCCCTGTCTCGGCAACCATCCCAAGTGGCAGCTGTCTGCTGTCAGTGGCCCATGGTCCCCAGTTCCTGTTCTGGTCACGGCATTTGTGGCAGCAGCATCCCAGAGAACAATGTCGACAGTGCAATACCACAATGCACCGTAGGCAGTGACTCCCATTATAGGCAGCTGCCAGTATCTGACGATAGTGACGATGATGACTACAGCGGTGATGTCACTCTGATGCTCCCTAGGTGATGACCTGCATTGCAACAGTGACTATTACTGACGTCTGCGGTTCTTCTTCCCCAGTAGGTGGGTGGAACATTCTGGTGTTGCTCGGCTGTATAACTGACCCGATTACCACCCCAGATGTTGACACCCTCACATTTTGCGAGCTGCTGCTTTCATGTCCTCTGCTGGCTGGTGACAGTGTTTTCCTTCGTGTTGCTTAACCCTTTGAATGTCAAGGTAACGATCTATCGTCACCCTCTACTGATGATAATACTGTCTCGTTCAGCTTACAGAATTGGGCACTAGATGGTGTTGGCGTGCTGATTACAGAATCTCTTTGCCTCGAGCTACGTGTAGGTCGATAGCTATCGACAATTGAGCATAGTTTCGGTGAACTATTAGTTTGTTTGTTGATGTTGTTTCGCAGTACATGTTTACCTTCTGTTATTGCATTCTACGTCCTTGTTTTTGCGTAGTACTGTTATTTATCATTGTTTGTGTGGTTTTCTTCACGTTAAGATTTACAGTTTGTTTATTTTCTCTGCATTTTTGTGAAAAATGCGACCTACACCAGGCCACAGCATAGGACTTACCGCCGAAGAAATTTGTGGACTTTTAGAATGTACTGATGATAAGAGCGTTTTAGCGAAAGTAGCAATAGTTCAGAAAGTGACAGTGGAAATGGAAATGTCGTGTGGCTAGGGCCTCCCGTCGGGTAGACCGTTCGCCTGGTGCAGGTCTTTCAAAAGTGACAGTGATGTACTTGACGATATTGTGAACGAAAGTGAAGACGAAATGGAAGATGTACAATACACTGAAGTAATTGCACCTGAAACACTACAGCCATTACCACATCCAATTCGAGAGCTGCCAGGACCAAAACATATGCCACAAGCAGGATCTCCTATGATAGAATACTTCAATCTGTTCTTTACTACAACATTGCTGCAGCTTATTGTAACTGAGACAAATTGCTCAGCTAAACAGTTCATAACTAAACATGCTACATTGTCCAAACCGTATAAGAAATGGAAGAATGTGAAAAGTACCAAGATAAGAGGTTTTATTGCTTGCTAACTAAATATGGGACTCGATGAAAGGCCCACAATGCTCTCATACTGGAGCACAAAACTGTCACAGGCATTTCCATGGTTTGGTAAAATGTTTTCTGCACACCAATTTAGGCATGGCGAAGAGTTCTCGGGCTTCCAGCTGGGTGGCAATGTCTTCAAACTGCGACGTTTTGACGAGTGACATACCCGTCATCTTCTGGCGAAGTGCCAAGACTTTGCAGATGCCGGTCCCTTTATACCTGCGGCGTGCCCCCCACCACTTGGCCGCGGGAGGCTGGGTCCAGAGGAGCCGGCGGGAGGGGTGGAGGGGGAAGCAGGTGCGCCGTTCGTGTCTCCGTCAGAGCATTCCGGTCGCGTCTTGTGAGCTGGACAGTTCTTGGTACGTTCCTGGCGTATTGCGGCTAATGCTGGATTCCAGGCCGCGCTCAGTTGATAGCCTTCGTCCCTGTCACAAGATTCTCGTGGACCTGTATTTCTATTGATTCTTTAATGACGCTAGCCCAATAGCTCCCGGCTCGGCACAGCACCCTGGTGTTTTCGAAATCAAATGTGTGGTTTTCTTTGATGCTATGTTCAGCTATAGCAGATTTCTCTATCTGTCCAAGTCGGACATGCCTGATGTGTTCCTCGCACCTTTTAGGGATGCAGCACTGCGTTTGTCCAATGTACTGCACACCACATTCGCAGGCAATGCTGTATACACCAGGTGTGTTGTGTTTGAGTGGGTCTTTAGCTGAGCCCAGCAGCTCTTTCGTCTTCGGTGGTGGTCGGAAGACGGTATTTATGTTTGACCTAGAAGGTGACAAATAGCACCAGAGCTATTGTAAATTTGACAGATAAGGGGCTAGATGCAGCCACAACCTCTGTTCTCACGAAAGGGTTGAACTTTGCACCTGTATGAAGGACCATACCGAAACGGGACATCATCAGCAGTGTAGAGGAAGCAATCTGGGTCCTACCCAAGGAGGAAGCCGAGCAGATCCGAAGGGAGACCTGCAGGATCATCGACAAGTCACGACGCCCTAAAGCCAACATTACTGCGCCGGAGCGAGAGGCTATCCGCGCGCTGAGGATGATGCTGGCATCATGGTCCTCCCAGCAGACAAGGCAAATTAGACGGTGCTGATTCGCACAGTCGACTACCAACAGAAAATCTGCTCACTGCTGCAAGACCCAGCCTACAGGAAACTCAACAAGGACCCTACATCGACGATGACCAGGAAAACTGTGGCGCTACTGAAGGACTCAGATCTACCAGAGGCAGTGGAGAATCAGCTGTATCCCAGAGCGCCAACAACACCGCGCCTGTATGGATTGCCCAAGATTCACAAAGATGGGGTACCTCTACGGCCGATTCAGGACACTATCAACTCACACAGTTATGGACTGGCCAAATACCTGGCGACACTATTAAAAACCACTGGTGGGACGCTGCAGTCATCATGTGAACACTTTGAGGAGGTGGCACTACAAACTGCTCACTGTAAACCCAGGCACTTCTTCCGCTATGTGGACGACACTTTCGTGATTTGGCAGCATGGCAGGCAGGCACTGGAGACAACCTAAACAGCATACAAGAGAATATAACCTTCACGATGGAAGTAGAAGAGAATGGCTGTATTCCATTCCTGGACATACTGATCAGGAAGAAAGCGGATGGCACACTAGGCCATTCAGTATATAGAAAGAAGACACACACAGACCTGTACCTCCATGCAACCAGCTGCCACCATCCGGCGCAACGCCAGTCAGTACTGACCACCTTGGTACATAGGGCACGTGTCATTTGTGACAAAGAAAGCCTCTCAGACGAATTACACCACCTAAGAGAGGTATTTCGGAAAAACGGGTACAGTGAAACACAGATTGGTAGGGCCTTCAAGAGGAGACAGGCTGACAAATTTCAGAAAGAAGAGGAGGAAGTTAACAAGAGACTCGCCTTTCTTCCATATTTGGGGCCCATATCAGCCAAAATTGGGAGGCTACTAAGAAAACCAAACATAAATACCGTCTTCCGACCACCGCCGAAGACGAAAGAGCTGCTGGGCTCAGCTAAAGACCCAGTCAAACACAACACACCTGGTGTATACAGCATTGCATGCAAATGTGGTGTGCAGTACATTGTACAAACACAGTGCTGCATCTCTAAAAGGTGCGAGGAACACATCAGGCATGTCCGACTTGGACAGATAGAGAAATCTGCTATAGCTGAACATAGCATCAAAGAAAACCACACATTTGATTTCGAAAACACCAGGGTGCTGTGCCGAGCCGGGAGCTATTGGGATAGCGTCATTAAAGAATCAATAGATATGCGGGTCCACAAGAATCTTGTGAACAGGGATGAAGGCTATCAACTGAGTGCGGCCTGGAATCCAGCATTAGCCGCAATACGCCAGGAATGCACCAAGAACCGTCCAGCTCACGAGACGCGACCGGAATGCTCTGACGGAGGCACGAATGGCGCACCTGCTTCCTCCTCCACCCCGCCCGCCGGCTCCTCTGGACCCAGCCTCCCGCGGCCAAGTGGTGGGGGGCACACCGCAGGTATAAAGGGACCGGCATCCGAAAAGTCTCGGCACTTCGCCAGAAGATGACGAGTATGTCACTCGTCGAATCGTCGCAGTTTGAAGACACTGCCACCTGGCTGGAAGGCCGAGAACTCTTCGCCAGCTGTATACGCCGGGAAAGCATACATTCACAATTTAGGCATCTTACGAAATTCTTTCATCTTGTGGATAGTGAGAAATGTCCAGCACTAGGTCATCCTGATTATGACCCATGTATCAGGTATTAGCCATTGGTAGATCATGCCATTAATATATTTAGACATCATTACACACCTCTTGAACAACTTAGTATTGATGAGAGTCTAGTTGGCACTAAATGTCACACTTCCCTATTACAGTATTTGCCAAAAAAACACCACCACCGATGGGGAATTCTGGAATTCTGGATGATGTGAGACTCTATGACGTACTATTGTCTTGGTTTTTATACTTACTGAGGTGCCAAAAGCCAAGAAGATAAGACTGGGATTGCAAGACATGGCTTAGGTTACTTTGTTGTCCAGAAGTTACTGCATTTGGGCAATTATTTGAGCAAGAGATATCAGATGTTTGTGGACAACTTTTTCATGTCAGTACCAGTTGTAAAAAGTCTTTATAAATTAGGTACATACATTACTGCCACTGTAAGAAAAAACAGGAAATATTTGCCAGACCAATTTAGAAAGAAATTTGGAATTGGGGAAAAGATGTGTTGTAAGTCAGCTCAGGTACTGGCATGTGCGTACAGAGAGAAAAAATCACAGCATACCCCCATTCTCTTATTGTCAAGTAATATTGGTTCTGGTGACATTGAAGTCCAAAATAAAAATAAAACAGTAAAAAAGCCAGAAATAACACACCAGTACAACCAGTATATGGGTGGAATAGACACATCCGACACGATGCTGTATGTGTATTTGGATGAGAGGCGAACTCTTCGCTACTGGAAGATAGTAGCTTTTAACATAATGTCAAGAATGATGCTGAACTCTTACATATTATACAAAGAGCATAATAAAGGAAGGAAAGTTGTTTCCAGATATGTATATACTGTCAGATGAATGGCTGCAAGGAAAAAATGCAACTGATGATCCTCGTGATTCTCTGGGTTTGAGCAATATTTCAGAGAAGAAAGTAAGATACTGTGTGTGTACTAGTGAGGGAAGGAAAAGAAGGTCAAGAACTGTTTGTAATAGATGTAATAAGGGATTGCATAGTGAATGTTTTCCTAAACGCACGTCATACTGTAAACATGGAAATTCTGTAATGTTCTCTTCAAATAAATAATAATTATCTTTCTAAATAATAACACAAATCTCATATTTCTCATGTCATTTTACTCAGAAATATGTGTAGATTCTATGGACTATAGTTAGCCTTCTTAAATTGAAGCACAGTGTTGGATATATGGAATCAGTCAAATTTATAATATTAAAAAAAAAAATTTTTATTTGGACTGTCACAATCAAATTAATTTGAAACATTATAATCTGTGTAAGCCATAATATTCTACATACTTTTATGGATAAGTGGTAATTTCTTTACATTTTTAAAGTGAATTCTGTGTGATATATGGCAATTTCAATAGAATGTAGCATAACGGTATAAATATGCACAACATTTTTAGCACATACCACTCCAAATCGGCTCACTGCAAAAGGGTTAACTCTGTGCTCTGCCAACCCAAATATGCCAAGGTGCCACAGCACTGAACTGCGCAACCGAATGTAACACACACTTGACTTCAGGCTCCCAAAACTCCTTCACATTTCAACTAACTTCATTACTATAAAACTTCTTCTGTAACTAACTTAATCGCTCTAATAATTTGATGCTCTACTTGTCCTTAGGCATCAAAAAATTACGTGATTGGTAAAGAAGGGAAGTATGGAATGGGAGTGAGATAAAAATTGTAGAGGTGAAACAAAGGTTTGGCTTTGGTAGGAAGGTGGGTGTAGGTTGCAGTAGTTTGCTGAGATGAAGTGGCTTGAACAGGATAGACTTTGGGGGGTGAACTCCATCAAACCAGTCTTTGGACACATGTCCACATTTGTTCTGGAGCATAATAGAGGAAAAACTTTAAATATTCACAATTTAAACTCCTCCCCCCCCCCCCCCCCCTGTTAATAAATTGTTTATACTAGTTTCCTCCACTGTAAGGAATTTTGTCTGGTATTAAGTGTTTCAATTTCGTTTGCACTTTCAAACCATGACTAATCTTAGTGTTTTACTTGCTAGTTGTAATATGAAACATGACTGTTACCTAGTTGCTGCTTAGAATAATTTCCTCGTACTGTGATCGGAAGCTTTGAAAACTGTTAGGAAACTTAATAGTAGCCATAATAATCTATAGTGTTCCATGTTGTAATTGTGATTCTCCCTTTTGAAGGAGATTTTTTCCTATTTAACACAACTCATAATTAGTTTCTTAGTTCCACTTACAGAAATATGAGAGCTTTATACACAGGCTGTTATTTGTCAGCCATTTTATTTTCTCTGGAGATGAGTTATCCTTGATAAGCTACTATCATTACTCTTGCATTAAACATAGCTTTTTTAAGCTTTAAAACTGAATATATTGGTAAGAGATCATGCAGTTATCTTCCAGTTTTTTAGATGCAATGTTTTTAGGACTACCAACCAGATTTTTACTTTGGACATTGTCCTTCACTGACCTACGGCTGTCCTATGAAGATATGTTTGATTCCAATGTTACATAGCCTACCATACTATTTTGTGTGCCCTTTTATTTTATGTTCTTGGTGTAGATGACGATCAGTAATACAGAATATTATCAATGCTTTACATGGTGTTTTTCTAATTTCTTCAAATCATATCATCCAGTGGTGAAGCTCATTTTCTTGTCATTCTCAGAGCTGTGAAACTGGTCCAGATTTCATTCTTCTTTTGTGTTGCTGACCACAAGTCGTACATAGACATCAGTAATGGAAGTATTAGATTACCAGGTAAAATGACTTTGTACATTGTGTTTATGCTGTCAAACACAGTTTGGAATGTGCTTTTTATGGTATTCATAATGATTTTAAACAGTATTTGAGAGGCTGCTGCAGTTTATTTCCATTTGCTATGTTCTTAGATTTAAACTTCATAACTTCATTAACTGATAAATTTTTGGATGTTTGCGAATCCAGGAAAAAAAGAATTGTTTTAATGCCATTGACAATTTGTCTTGGAAGTTTGTAGCTGTTATGAGAAGAGTTTACTGTGGTACCTGTTTTATCAGAAATAACTTAATTCTTCCTGAAGTTGTGATGATCAGTCTACCTCCTTAGTGAGACAGTAGGACCACCTGTGCTGTTGAAACTAATTCCTAAATGTTTATTTATAGTTCACTTGCATTTTTCTGTAATACATATAGACTATTGGATGTCAATACTTTAGTCACAACAAATTTAATTTGCTAACAGTAGTTATGACACAAATGGAAAGTTTCGAAATGCCAGACTAAGACTTACATCTAACAGCTATTCAGTGATTCAGATTGTAAAAAGTGTGAAACAGAAATGCTGTTAAATATTACTGACCTGTCTTTTGAGTTGAGTATTTTCTAGAGCTCTATTCTAAAACCAGCTACCACAAAACTTCATACCTGGTACAGGATAAATTGATCTGGTTTTATTATTGTAGAGGGAATTTGCCTTGTAAGTTGGAGATTTGATTCATGGTAAAATCTTTTTGATACTCACTTACATGTTATTACATATTGTAAATATGTCAATTTATTTTGCAGGCTGTTTGAAGATTCAACTAAAAAAGGTTCTGTTATTATTAATGGGCTGGAGGAGGTGACAGTACACAGCAAAAATGAAGTTTTCAATATAATGGATCGTGGTACGACCAAACGGCAGACAGCGGCCACTCTTATGAATGCAAATTCCAGGTAATGTTTGAGCTATGAATAAGATAGTACTTACCAGACAGCAGAAACTGTATGTAGTGTAACAATTAAAGACGTGTGTGTCACAAAATCTTTTTAATTGGATATTAGCTGAACCAGTCATTGTGTTAAATAATGAACTAGTAAAATTGTTGAATGGAAAAATTCTCTTTAAATAGCTAAAAGTTGCTGAACTTTGTCAGAATGAAGATCTCAAGTAAACTGATGACTATTGTGGTGTTTGCCTGATAGACCAATTCCTGTAAGTAAAATAACGTAGCAACCCCCAGATATTGGAACAACTGCAGCAGGAAAAATGGAAAAGAAAAACATTCACTATTTGATATTGGCCTCCATCCTTATGCACACACCAGAAGTTTCATGATTACTTTCACCTAAAGCCTTGTATATTGAACTGTTGCAGAACATTTGACGTATTTTGGGAAGTCAGGGAGACAGCTAATGTCGGTAACTTCATTTGATTTTTGAAAATAGAAGGCACTCATCTTTCACAGAATGAGAGTGACATGAAGTAGTGGGGTGATACCAAAGAAGATAAAATTTGTGATTGTGAAAGAGTTCTGTGACCATGCCACAGGTTGAGACACTGGATTCACACTCACAAAATACAGGGCTTAAATCCTTTCTTGGGCTTCCTAATTTTGATGGTTTTTGTCAGTCACTTTGGAAAAATGAGCTAAACTGGGCTGGGCTAATATTATTCCTCATTTTTGTCAGCTTAGCTTGTACTCAGTCTAAAATAAACTTGAAGTCAATGGGCTATTCATATTTTAATTTTTCTATCTGAAACCGAAGTCAGAACTAGTTAATCACGTATAAATACTATACAGAGTAAGTTTTCAACCTGTATCAGCAAAATGTGGTTACTGTATGCACACATCACCTCCAAGACACTCACTTAATCCTTGATTGTACTATTAAAAAAATTAGTTACTGTAGCCTGCAATCAGTAAGCAGATTGATAGATCAGTGTTTGGAACACAGGGTAATGAGAACTTAATGAATCACGGTATGTTCCGTCCCCATCCTTCATTAATCCAATGGGACCGATAACCTCAATGTTTGGTCCTCTCCTCAACTCGACCAACCAATGAACCTTGAGTTATAAAAAGAAAATCAATTGTGAATGTAGTATATTTTTACTTGTTAGCTGGCTTCCAGCATAAAAGAAACTATCGTAATGAGATGATAATATGCTGGTAAATAATATATATTTCAAACTGTGTTGGAAAAGTAGTTGGGTAAATTTTCCTGCAGTTGTACTGTGTGTCAGTTTGTACCTGAAATTAGGTACAAGCACATAGAAGGGTGGTGAAATGTGTATTATTTAGACCAGGGGTGCCCAACCTTTTTGGCAGGCAATCCAAATTTTTGAGAGGGGATTTCCCCACAGGGTGCATTACCAATTTTTGTTTTGTGAACCAAAACAAGCAAAAATATTGGATTAGTTTTTAAAGAAAATAAAGGATACTGGAGGAAAAAATATTATACAGTTTAGTGAAAAGCAATGTAAGTGGGATATCTGTCTTTGTTTGAACTGAGTGAGTCGGTGTTTATGTCAACTGAAATTGTTGCTACATGCGACAAGTTTTCCGGATGAACATCAGTAATTCGTGTTCTCATTTGTTATTTGATGTAACTCAGCTGACTAAAAAGCTGTTAACACATGTTAGTGTTTCCAAATAATGAAATCATTTTTAAAGAATATTCGTAAAATATTGGATATTTCTTTTTGTCCAAATACCCGTGTGACGGCGAATTTATTTGTTCATAACTGTTGTTCCCAAAGCCCAAGTTTGATATGAAAAGCGGAAATATCATGCATGATGTTAATCAGATGATATTTTCCTTAGAGTCGGGTATTAACATATTTAAATGGCTAGTTGTATCAACCAAGAACAGGTTGGAAAGCCATTCTTTCTCCTTGAACTTTGGGAGTCTCTTTGACTTGCTTTCAAAGAATGATGGCATTTCTTGCTTCAGATAACTCTTAAACATTTTTGCACGGGTTAGCCATCTTACTTCTGTATAATACAAAAATATGTTATCATGCAGTGAATCTGAAGACTTCAGAAATTGAAACTGACAGTAATTCTGTCCTTTCGACTTAACGAAGTTCACTGTTTTGACAACTACCTTTGTGACATGGTCCATTTTGAGGGACTTTGCACATAAGTTCTCTTGATGGATAATGCAATGAAAGTTTAGCATCGATGTATTGCCAACTTTGCTGGCCTCGTTTTCAATCAACTAGACTAAACCTTTGTGTCTGTCTGTTAGCCGCAGTAGGTTGTTATGTTTTAATGAAACACGACTTGACCCTTAGCTACACGCTTAGCGGCACTCCATGCCGCAAATGGCGCATTTCTGAGTTTTGGCAGCAATTATGGGAGGCTTGAAGTTGAGCTTCCAGGTATTCTCCCACCAGAAGTCTCCACGTGATTCCCGCATCACTCCATGCCTGTGTGTGTGATTTACAGCTTGTTGTCTGCAAGCCCTTAACCGAGAGACTTCCTCATTGCGGCAACCCATACTGATTGCGTGTGTTGGTGTTCTACAATTATATTTATAATACATGATCATGTAAGTATTTTTTTTACTACTTTGTTGCTTTTTTAGTATTATACATTTATTAATGAATAATTATTATTACTTCTATTACAAAAATAATCTACATTTTGCTTCATTCGTCTAATTATTCTATTGACTTTCGTCGTTTATTTGCTTTACTTTTGCTTTCATTATTCCCTCGTTTTTCATCTTTCAGGTCTAGACGTTATAATAAGACAGAAGAGATTGTGGAGCTACTAAGAGAGCTCTCTGATGAAGAGTGTGAAGGCAGATTAGAGCAAGAAGATACTTTCGATTTTTCAGACGAAAGTGCCAAAGAAGAGAGAATTACTGAAGATGACCATTCCAACGAGATTGAACAGTCAGGGTACAAAGGCCAAGAAACTCTGGAACTGCCAAGTGGATTTAAAGTGTTTTTGGGGCAGGGGAAAAGGTCTGAAACATTTCGGCCTAGCAATCCAGTGACCCAAACCTCGAAAATGTCTTCATGTAGTTTGTTGAAATTTTTTCCTGAACCCACACGTCTCACAGGATGCTAAAACTGAAATTCATGCATTTTTGAAGTATTTTACAATTGATATTATAGATAAAATTGTAAATTACACTAATCTATATATAGAAAGAAAGAGAAGTAGTTGCATTTATTCCAGAGATAAAGATTGTAAGGACACCTCTCGGTCCGTAATCATAGGTCTTTTAGGGCTTTTATATATTTTAGCTGTCAACAAGAGTTGCAGAGGTGATGCTTCGCATGCGTGGAAGACAAATAGTGCCAGTCTTACGGTGGCCAGGGCTGCTTTTGGAGTAAACAGATTTTGATTTTTACTACACTATTGGCCATTAAAATTGCTACACCAAGAAGAAATGCAGATGATAAACGGGTTTTCATTGGACAAATATATTATTCTAGAGCTGACATGTGATTACATTTTCGCGCAATTTGGGTGCATAGATCCTGAGAAATCAGTACCCAGAACAACCACCTCTGGCCGTAATAACGGCTTTGATACGCCTGGGCATTGATTCAAACAGAGCTTGG
Source organism: Schistocerca nitens (assembly GCF_023898315.1). Lineage (NCBI taxonomy): Eukaryota > Metazoa > Arthropoda > Insecta > Orthoptera > Acrididae > Schistocerca > Schistocerca nitens. The sequence continues at coordinate 493,853,510 of NC_064614.1, read as the reverse complement.
ATGGTGTGAACAGGTACAGCTGCCCACGCAGCTTCAACACGATACCACAGTTCATAAAGAGTAGTGACTGGCGTATTGTGACGAGCCAGTTGCTCGGCCACCATTGACCAGACGTTTTCAATTGGTGAGAGATCTGGAGAATGTGCTGGCCAGGGCAGCAGTCGAACATTTTCTGTATCCAGAAAGGCCAGTACAGGACCTGCAACATGCGGTCGTGCATTATCCTGCTGAAATGTAGGGTTTCGCAGAGATTGAATGAAGGGTAGAGCCACGGGTCGCAACACAGCTGAAATGTAACGTCCACTGTTCAAAGCGCCGTCAATGAGAACAAGAGGTGACAGAGACGTGTAACCAATGGCACCCCATACCATCACGCCGGGTGATACGGCAGTATGGTAATGACGAATACATGCTTCCAATGTGTGTTCACCGTCATGTCGCCAAACACGGATGCGACCAGCATGATGCTGAAAACAGAACCTGGATTCATCCGAAAAAATGACGTTTTGCCATTCGTGCACCCAGGTTCGTCGTTGAGTACACCATCGCAGGCGCTCCTGTCTGTGATGCAATGTCAAGGGTAACCACAGCCATGGCTTCAGCGCTGATAATCAATGCTGCAGCAAACATCGGCGAACTGTTGGTACAGATGGTTGTTGTCTTGCAAACATCCCCATCTGTTGACTCAGGGGTCGAGATGTGGCTGCACGATCAGTTACAGACATGTGGATAAGATGCCTGTCATCTCGACTGCTAGTGATGTGAGGCTGTTGGGATCCAGCAGGGCGTTCCATATTACCCTCCTGAACCCACCGATTTCATATTATGCTAACAGTCATTGGATCTCGACCAACGCGAGCAGCAATGTCACGATACGATAAACTGCAATAGCGATAGGCTACAATCCGACCTTTATGAAAATTGGAAACGTGATGGTACGCATTTCTCCTTACATGAGGCATCACGACGACGTTTCACCACGCAACGCCGGTCAACTGCTGTTTGTGTATGAGGAATCAGTTGGAAACTTTCCTCATGTCAACACGTTGTAGGTGTCACCACCGGCGCCAACCTTGTGTGAATGCTCTGAAAAGCTAATGATTTGCATATCACAGCATCTTCTTCCTGTCGGTTAAATTTCGCATCTGTAGCACGTTATCTTCCTGGTGTAGCAATTTTCATGGCCAGTAGTGTACATTCCCTACACTTTGATGACAGAGATGTGTGGTACATAAATTAGCCCCAATTAGAGAGGTTTATTCAGAAATAAATGAAAATTTTCAGAAAAGTTATTGTTTATCTGCATTTGTCACCATTGATGAAATGCTCCACCCATTTCGAGGCCGACGTGGCTTCATCATCTGTATGCCAGATAAGCCAGCCAAATATGGCATAAAAATGTGTGCCTTATGTGATGCGAAAACGTATTATGTATCACATTTTGAGATTTATTGTGGCGTCCAGGGCAATATGTACTATCGAACAAGCCGATGGACATCATAAAGAGATTAGTAGCACCACTGAAAGGTTCACATAGAAATTTAACAACTGATAACTATTATTCAGGTTATGAGCTTGCTATACACCCTTCTTGAAAATGGCGCTACTTTTCTAGCTACCATGAAGAAGAACAAGCCAGACATGCCTCTTGAGTTCCTTCCTAACCGAAATCGCCCAGTAGGATCAACTTTATTTGGCTTTCAAGATTGTTGCACTCTGGTGTCTCACGTTCCGAAATCAAAACCAGACATTATTCTTGATTATAACGCTAGGTGGCGTTGATTAACATGACCAAAAATGTGCCAATTATTCAAAGAGACGAAGGACAAGGAGGTCGCCACTAGTATTATTTTTCAGATATTTTGTATGGCAGTTGTAAATGCCCATATTATTTTTGTTGCCAACGACATATCAACATTGGAAAGGAAGAGGCAAAGGTGAGGAGAGTTTATTGAGAACTTGGGATTTAGCCTACTTGAGGGTTATCTGAAAGAGAGGGCTCACATACAATCGCTACCCCCAGATATAAAAGTGTATTTGGTCAAATACAAGGAGCCTTCTGATTTACCAGTAATCCCTCAAACCTCAGGAGAGCGACTAAGATCTGGTCCATGCCATGAGTGTGGTAAACATCACAAGAATAAAACTACAATAACATGCTCAGAGTGTACGCGATTTGTGTGCAAAAAGCATTCCACCTGCAAATCTATTTGCAATGCCTGCAACATTTAATTTGAAGACCCGTGACACCTTAGTATTTATTTTTTCTAAATATTTGTTCAGTGCTATGTTTTTTATGCAACATTGTTCCTAGTTAGTCATAAGTAATGAGTTATATTTGAAATATTTACTAAAGTATTATATTTGCCATCATGAGTCATTTGTAATAGTTGTACTACTAAAATTTTTTTGCTCAATAAATATTTTAAAAATACTATGTGGTATGATTGCTGGAAAATGGAACTGCGGCACGGAGTGCCGGGTATGTGTACTGGTGTAACTTGCAGCAGCGTGTGTAGCTAAGGGCTAATGTCATATAATTGCTTCCAACAAATCTTTTGTCTTCTGGTATCCTTAAAGTGGATACAGCACTACTGATTTGTCTCTCTTATTAAAATGGGCATCAACACCTCTGACATAAATCGCCACTTCGGCGGTATCCGCCATATCTGTGCATTTGTCCAAAGCTGGAGAATAAAATATACTCAGATTCACGACTTTTTAAATTATCTACAATTTGTCTTTTAATTTCATCCACGTGTCTAGTAATAGTCTGACGAGACAGGCTTACTTTTGAGAAATCATTTTTTGTTTCTGGACACACAATTTCAACGACTCTGTCTACACATTCCTTAACCATTTCACCATCCGAATATTGGAAAAAAACGATGTTGAGCACAGGTTGTTTTTTGAGTCGTCTACCTGATCTTGTCAAAATTGTCCCTTGTACTTGTCAAACATAACTGCATGTTTGGTCTTGTAATGCCGTTTGATGTTATATTCTTTTGGAACTGAGGCAGATTCATTGCATATCAGACACATGGGTTTTGTTTTATATTCCACAAAAAAAGTTTACAGTCCACTTGGCTTGAAAAGTTCCGAACTCTTCTAACTTTCTCCTCCTTAGGTCTTATTTGTTGACGATAGACCGTCATGTGAACATTCCGATCTTTATATATTTCACACTTCCCAGAAATGCTTGTAGAGCATGCGACTGTGTTCAAAAATATATATCAGCTATTAACTTATATTTAAAAACATAATGGCAATGGAACCCTTGCCCTCCACATGGATAGCTAACATCGTACCACAGTGTTACACTACTCATCGAGTTATCTGTCCTTCACTTGAGTATTATATGCACTTGAGAAACTTCATAGTCTGTTCTCTTGAAAATTTTTGATAGTTGTGATTAGTATTCAACTGCTTTAGGAAACTGATATTTTAGTTCTCCACATCATGCATTATAAATATAAAAAATTATCTACGTTTCATGCAACCTATCAACCTTACTTTAAAATTTCGACTTCCATGTTGACTTTTTTCGTCATGACTGTTTCTTAAAAGTTTTCTGCATTTCAAGTTGATAACATTCTCAAATGCTGTAAATAAGAGAGAGAGAGAGAGTTGGATGAAGTTACATTAGGAGAGTCCCTTTTCTACCTTTATCGTGAGGAGTCTTAAACCTCATCAGCAAAGACACATTATTAATTTTATTTATGTATTTATTTTGTACTACTAAAATGAAAAGAAGGCACTGAGGCAGAAACTATTGCTAATGTCATTCAGTGTACCTACTCACCAAATTGAATACATAAAACAACTCTACTAAAACTAAAGACAAGCATCCGAGATTAATTGTAAAAACATAAAAGCTGGCAAACTTACCTGAAGTGATGGTAGGTCTATCACAATCGAATCTGCACCAAATATACACCCGAAGGCCCTTAACTTTACAGTCGATCGTGTTTTGAGTTTGTAGTAAAATTAAATATGGGACATATTGGCTATGTTTGGCACTCGTCTCACTTGTGCAGCGCAACAAATGTATCCAGTTGCATGATCCATACTACTGCTGATTATTGATTGCATATCGTCAAGGTGTACTATATTTTCTTTAAGATGGTGCGTGGGATTATTTTCAAAATAAATCCAATATAGTGATCTCCCCCCCCCCCCCTCCCCCCCTTCCAAACAGGAAACAGCTCTGCAGGCCAAAAATTAGCACCCTGCGGGCCGCAGGTTGGCCACCCTTAACATATAGACGTTGTTCTTCTGCTGCACTACATTCTAGTTGTACATATTACACAAAGTAACTGGCTTTTCTTTGCATTTGGTTAAGCACATCCATTACCAAGTAAACTTTCCACAATTCATTTGTAGAAGCTACTTCTGCAAGCCATTAGCAGTGGAAATTCACCCAACAAGTCTACTTCCACAAGCTAGTGGAAACAGTTTCTTGTCATTTTTGCGGTTACTTGGCCAACATGCCGATTGCCAAAAGTTTTTCTCAGACTTGCAGAAGTTTCGTGTGTTCAACACTGGTACGAAAATGTTGGTGTCAAAACTAGGGAGGAGCAGTAGCCGAAGAAGAAGAAGAAGAAGAAGAAGAAGAAGAAGAAGAAGAAAAAGTTAACCAGTGACATGATATAGTTGTTAACAGTAAATAGTGTGTTTCCTTGTATTATGTGATGAGAAGCATTTGGATTTTAAGAATAGGATTAGAAAGTGGGACAGAATAGGAAAATATTGTAGCAGATGTTGAGACAACAGGTGCTTGAATGTGCAAAAGCATTCACAAATTATGGTCTCTGTGCAGAAATGAAACTAACTACATGTTCCTTCAAAACTTAAAATTAATAATAATAATAATAATAATAATAATTCAATAGTGGTGCCAGCTGCTTTGAGAAATCAACAAGACATTGTAAACTTCCACTTGCCCATCACATGAAGCAAAACATGTCTGCAAGTACTTGCAGGTTCCTGAAATTAACTTTCCCAAACAACTTTTAGAAGTTTTTGTTAAAGTATGAACACCTCAGCATAAACTTGTGGAAATTACTTGCTAGTGGGTACATGCCTTTCGGTGCTTTCTTGTGTGCCATAATTCTTCGGTTGCAGAATTCTTGTCATTTTGGCATAATAATGAGATAGTGGTCTTTAATGTGATGCAGTACCCCACTTATTGCTCAGAGAAATTGCAGGTAAGGGCTGTTTTCATTTGTTTGCTAAATTATTTTTAGCAAAAAAATAAAGCCATCCTGAATTTTGTATATAGTTTGAAGTCAGCTACCTTTGATGTATGAATAATTATTGGCTATGTGGACACTGATCGGCTTTTCCAACAGTCCTCAGACTAATTTGATGTAGCCCATCATGATGTGTGTATACCCTACAGTGTGTGCTCTGTAGCAGTCACACTGCACAGCTTGAGGGACATATAAGGATTAATGAAAAACGTAACTGATCGAAAGTGGTATTTGAGGTATTGAATTAAGATACAAACCAACAAAATGGGCCATTTTTGTAGCATTTTTTCATTTAAGAATAACACATCAAATGTCGCACTTACATCCATTGTCCTTAATTATTCATGGGGTATATTCCAGTATCTGTCTTTCCATACAGTTACTCAGTCTGCAGCTCCTTCTGGTGCTGTAAGTTATTCCTTGATGTCTTAACATGTCTCATAATTCTGTCATTACTTGTAGTTGGTTATTATATTATCTGTTGTTGATTCTTCGTAAAAGCCCCTCTTTTCTTGCCAGTACACTTAATTTTCAGCATCGTTCTGTAATGCCACAGCCCAAATGCATTAACTTCTTTTCTGGTTTTCCCCCAGTCTGTAATTTACTGCTATTCAGTGTTGTTTGCCAGATGTACTCTCTTTGACATAAAACCTTGCTGGTAGCTGTCGGCCACTGAATCTAAGCCTGTGCTGATCATGACGTGGGTCGAATAATATGGGCATGCTGGTAGTCTGACTATTTGTACAGTCTGGCAACACTGCAGGCTGTGGCAGTCGGTGGAGGAAGTCTGTCTTCTGTTTGAGTTGTTAAGATATGTCTGTGCCTGTGGTCTAGTGGTAAATAGCACATTGTCTGAATGCAATGTCACGCTGTCGAAACTGCTCATTTCCTAAATTTTTATGACGACTTTCATCTGAATGCTGAAGCACTGAGTGTAATTGTAGCACAGCTACAGTGTATTTCACTTTTTGACACACCAGTAATAACAGTTCTGTCCAATAACATTTTTGCAGCAGATTTCTTGGAATACTGTCTGCCTGTGAATGCTGCATGCGTCAGAGCTCTCTGGAGCCCACTTGCTGGCACCTGGCAGCTGCTGCTGTGGTGGAGCTGTGCGCTCTTGTCCTGTGTAATGTCAACTACAGCTAATCTCTTTGGAGAGTATTAAATGCTTTACTGGTGTTAGTGTTGCTCCTTAAAAAATGTCTAATTTGCATTTTACATTTAATAGAAATGGTGGCAGATGACCTGTTTTTATATGATCATTGTATTACATGCAGAACATGAGAATGGTTGAAAATAAATTTTATATCATGTGACCTAAACAGAACACCTCCCTGTGTTGTTCAATGTTAACATCTTACATCTCATTTCTTTTCTCTTTAGAAGTGATTCTTCATGAAGTTTTTCACCTGGAATTTGAATGTTTCCATCAAGCCACAATGAGTAACTGTGGTGTAATGAGGTTTACTGTCGTTTGATCTTTTTGGTAAATGTGTGCAATAAACTATGATCTATAGCAATGCCGGCCACAGCACATTTTCACGTTGACATATGGAACCACGGAGAACTTAACACTGATTGAAAGTGATATTTGTGGTATTGAGTTAAATTCAAACTAACCAAGTTCCCATTTTTTGAAGCTACCCAGAGTGAGGCAAATTGCTATTACACAGATTTAGCACAAGGGAACTATATTAATTTCGTGACTATACCCCTGATATGCAGGGCCTATGCGATAAACAGAACTAATTCATATCATTGACAAACAAGTTATTAACTCAACTCACTGAGTTGAGCATGTGAGAAGACTGTGTAAAGAGTTAAAGGTTTGGTAAGGAATATCTTCTAACAGTTTATAGCTCCATTAAATAAAACAGGGAAATAGGAACCTAAAGTGGACTGGCCTGCAAGAAATAAACTGAAGTGATACACATTGGTAGTCAGAGGTAGGAACCAATAACTGCACTTGGCTCAGATCACAAGACAAGCATGGTGCAACGTATCAAACACGACACTGCTTTGTTTAACTTTATGCTATTTCTCTGGTGTTAATTAACCCTTTCACAGCTGTGAACATATATGCACGTCTTGCTCCACCATGTGCCAGATGCTGTGGATTTACATCCACATGCCACTTAAGTTTTCCTACAGTGATATTAATGTCTGTCTGTGTCCTGAGCCTCCGACCTGTCGCTGCTGGGTGCAGGTTCCTTCCATATCTCAGTGAATAAAAAAGTTTAGAGTATTTGTTATACAAAATAGTGCCTTTTTGTGTGCTGTCATTTGCAAAACACTTCATTTCATTATCTTGAATCGTTCACGAAATAAGACGATCATTACGAGCATGATTTGTGTATTACCGAGGAAAAAGACCTTTTTTCACAAAGCACCTGGCATCCAGTGCAATTTGATCTATCGATTACTCATATTATTTTGAACACATCCCTGTTGGTTTTTGAACATTTTTGAACAAATTCGAAGTTGATTTCTGAATGAATCATAAGTTGATTTTTGAACACATGCATAGTGTACGTGATGTCTCTGCCAGGGGAATCCCCGTCGCATCTAGAAATAAACTTTCCTGCGGACAAAAGGGGACCGGTCTACAGGAGCTGAGCAGAAAAAAGTCGAACGGGTGAATGCCAGTCGCTTTTTATGCAGTTGACAGGGTTTGTTAATTATCAGCGTTGTTATAATTATTAGCGAATTCCGTAGATTCAGACTACCAGACTGGAAATAAACGACTAACAGGAATAACAGGCAACAAAGATTACGTATTGTCTTCTCCGTGTATCCAAGAAAGTGAAATTTTGACAGGAAATTTTTAGCCAGACCGCTACACTACTAAGGACCAGTTATATAGGCCTTGGCTAGCAGCTGCTGAAGTTCTATTCTGGGACTAGCACGGAAAACACGTTGTACGAACATGTAATACTGTAACGCCTAACCAGAGAATAAATGCGGGATAACAAAAGCGGTGATTGTGGCCGGGATAGTGAAGTTAACCAGAGAAACAGACTGGCACAAATTACGGAAGAATGACGATTTAAAATTTATATAAAAATTTCATACTCCTACTTCTCGATCTCATGCTATAGAAGCTATAGAATATGAATGATATGTAGAACTATTTCCTAACATAAAACTTTTTGATTTTAGTAGGCCTAATAGGCATTTTATATTCATACTTCGTGAATTATATTCCGTCGTGTTATAAAAATGACCATTTGAGGCATTTTATATTCATACTTCGTGAATTATATTCCGTCGTGTTATAAAAATGACCATTTGTATCAAAACAGTCTCGTTTATTTGGTGTGTGTAACAATTGCTGCAAATTAGAAAGCCCTATTTTGTTTTATGTAGCAGACAGTGACAAAATATTCGTAATCAGATCAAGGAACCACACCAGTCTTGGGTACAATTTGTATTAACAGCTTTTCTAGTATTAGACGACGACATTTCATTTTTTCATGTGGCAAAACGTTGATGAACTTCGATGAGCTAATAGTCTTTCCCAAAAAAGAAAGTATGCCACATAAAGCGGTGGAAAGATTACATAGAATAAAAAGCTAGGACTTAAGGATTGAAGAAATGTGTACTGTTTTTCTTGTCTCTTGTCTTTACTCGTTTTATGTATCCTATATTTAATTTTATGTCACACACAACAGCAATTTACTAGCTAATAGGCAGTAAAGACTGCAAATTTTCTGAAGGGTTCTTGTTCTGCCAGTTACAAATAATCCCATCCAGTATTAATTGCGAGATTCTTTTTAAGAGGGGCAGGGTCAAACCGGCCAACTGTGAGCAGGAGAGACACAACAGGACATTTTAATTTCCACTGGCCAGAATATAGTTTGATGGCACCCATTACAAAATATTACACGTTTGAATTCCACAGAGCGAAATACAGAGACGTGTGATGGAAGAAGGCTGTGTGAAGAGGTGTGACACTGCACTTTGGAACACTTAAGACCAAGTAACATGTCTTACGTTCCCTCAAACATATGTTTTATGTATGAGACTCTTCAGAAAGATGTGCGCAACAAAATGAAGGTATTTTCGAAAAGTTGAATTTTTAAAATTTTGGTCGTCGTACCTCAAACGCTCGATGGAGGGGGAGAGCCACTATAGTCTCCACGTGACCAGTGTTTACGTTAAGTGATATTGCTGTTTCCTCTTCGTTTATTGCTCTCACGTCAAATGAAAACTAAACGGATTTCTGTGGCCAGGAGCTATCAAGTGAATTAAAATACATTCACATAATTACGGCAGGCTGAAATATGTTATTAGTTTGATTTTATTTTGTTGCCACCTTTCTGACAGTCAAGTGTTAATCGCCTTGCAGAACAATGAAGTTACTGTTGTCGGTTTGTTAAAGAAATTTGACTTTTATTAATCTTTTCTGCAGAGGAAGTCAATTTATTTGAAACAATGTGTTTAATTCCACACTATTGGCTAGTTTCAAGTGTTTGCTGCATTTCAAGTTCACGTTTTCATCTTCTGGCACATATGACACTATGCCATAGTTAAGAACCAAACATGAAATAATACAGTTCTGGTACTCCAAGAAAATTTACATCTGAATCTGGGCACACAAATGTGCACTTTAAGTCGAATTATGTATTTTAGTATGGTTCACAAAATTCCCATGCTCTTGGAGTATCCTCCAATTTCTTGTTTTGTTTATGACATAATGTAAGATATTTTAATGTTTTGCACATATGAACGTACGGGCTTCCTGTGTAATCGTACCTGCGCAAGCTCGGCAACGCCTGTTACCTGGAGCTCTCTGGCAACTGCTGAAAAGAATCTATTTCTAACAGGTCACAGGAAAATATTCCGAATGGTTGTTTGGAAAGTGTTACTTTCAAAGAAAATTTCCTTTTACGCAAGATGAACTCTGTGCGCGAATGTCCGATGAATTTCTTAAATCGCAAAGCGTTTGACTCTCATTCAAAAATCAGATCTTTGAGGGCGGCCGTTTAGAATATTTTCGAGCCCAGGAGATCAGGCATTTATGTTGTAAAATATTTTACTGGCACATTTGTGTGATGAATCTTAAAGTGTAACACGAGCAAAAAAGGTCAACATTATGTGTGAAAGCTTAGCTTCTCTTGCGGCTTATTAATCTTAGAGACCAATATTATATGTGTAAGCTTTTCTTTTCTTGGAGCAACTCTATGTATAGTAATTTAAACCATTACCTTTTTCTATTTGCGTATTTGTGCTACTTAACAGTGATGTTGCTATTGACTGACTGCATCACGTGTCCTATGCTCTGAATATCCGCTGTCATTGGCTGGCGAGATCTCGTGACATGAGCTACAACTGGCTTTCAAAAGCACATTGCAGTCTCAATTTCAATCCTTCGGAAACTAACACGCGGTGGCTGGTGGGATTCGAATTTATACTTTCGTGTAATACAAAAATCTGCAGTGTACATGTTGCTGCATATCGGACATCTTTCAAAACGTGTTTTTTTCTCTGAGTTTTGTTTTCTAAAGTGCCGTGAAATTCTGCGCCTGTGTATAAAACGACAAACATTGAAAGGATTAAGTTTTACAGTTCCGAGGAAAAGTATACTGTTACTTACCACAGAACAAGTGTATTTTCATCCGGGAGAAAATGTATTTTTATCCGGGAAAAATCCGGCAATTTTTTCCTCGTCCACGTATACACCCTGTATTAATACCTTCAGCTGTTGACATATATCGACAGGGACAGGTGAAAATTTGTGCCCCGACCGGGACTCTAACCCGGGATCTCCTGCTTACATGGCAGACGCTCTATCCATCTGAGCCACCAAGGACACAGAGGATAGCGTGACTGCAGGGACTATCTCGCACATGCCTCCCACGAGACTCACATTCTCACCTTGTATGTCCACACACTACATTCGTAGTGTCCCACCCCATATAAGTATAACTATCTATCAAGTCCAGATAAAGGATAGCTGTAGGAAAGCTGGAAGTATCGGCGTAAGATTGAAAGAAATGCCTAACACAGGCGAGATTAGTAAACTCCTAATGGTAAACTGCTGAAGCACTTGCAACAAAGTGCCAGAGTTTGAGGTGCTTATGAAAAGCAGTGAAGCCCACATAATACTAAGTGCAGAGAGCTGGTTGAAATGGTGAGATTTGTGGGGAAAATATGAGTGTATATTGAAAGGATAGGCTAATGCAAAATGGAGGTGGCATATTTGTCGCAGTAGTATCGTGGCTGTGCTTAAAATGGTTACTGGATCCTTCAATTGCTCACCATACTCATCTCCTTATGTAACCGAAAACAGTGTAGAAAACCCCAGTTTGCCCAAGTTCCCCAATCATACTGTAATCATCAGTGGAGACTTTAATCATTAACAATTAATTGCAAAAATAACAGCTTTGTTACTGGTGGGTATGATAACATGCCCTGTGCACTATTACTAAATGCCTTCTGTGAAAACTACGTAGAGCAAATAGTTCACAACCCCACTCTTGATGGAAATATATTGGATATAATGGCAATAAATAGACCTGACATCTATGAGGATGTCCACGCGAAACAGGTATCAGTGATCATGATGTGGTTGTGGCAACAATGATTACCAAAGTACAGAGGGCAACTAAAATAAGCAAAAAGATACATATGTTAATCGAGCTATATAAAAATCACTAATTTTGTATCACAATGAGGATTTTGCAGCACAAGGTGGGAACATGTAAGCAAACTATGGCTCAAATTTAAAAGAGTAGTTGACGATGCACTGGATAGATGTGTACCCAGTGGAACAGATGATAATAGAAGGGAAACTCCATGGTATACAGTCATTGTAAAGAAGCATATAAAGAAAGAGATTATTGCATAATAGGTGTAAAACAAAGCGTAAGGCTGTAAATAGAGAGATGCTCAATGAAACGCGTTTGACTGTCGAGAGCAATGTGCGGTGGCTTCAATGACTACTGTAGCAGAATGTTGTCAAATGAATTTTCAAAGAACGCAAAGAAATTTTGGTCATATGTAAAGACAGTCAGTGGTACCAAAGGCCGGCCGCGGTGGTCTCGCAGTTAAGGCGCTCAGTCTGGAACCGCGCGACTGCTACGGTCGCAGGTTCGAATCCTGCCTCGGGCATGGATGTGTGTGATGTCCTTAGGTTAGTTAGGTTTAAGTAGTTCTAAGTTCTAGGGGACTGATGACTACAGATGTTAAGTCCCACAGTGCTCAGAGCCATTTGAACCATTTTTTTGGTACCAAAGCTAGTGTCCAGTATCTAGTGAGTGAGTGAGACAGGACCGAAATTGAGGCTAGCAAAGTAAAAGCTGAGACGCTTAACTGTTTTCTAATGTTCGTGTACAAAGGAAAACCCATGAGAATTTCCCCAATTTAGTCCTCATACCAAAGAAAAAAAATTGAATGAAATAATTATTATTGTCAGTGGTGTTGAGAAACAGCTGAAATTGTTAAAACTGTAAAAAGCTCCAGGTCCATATGGAATGTCTGTCAGATTCTGTACTGAATTTGCGGCAGAGTTAGCCCATCTTCTAACTATAATGTATCGTAGATTCCTTGAACAAAAAACCATGCCCAGTTCTTGGAAAAAGGCATAAGTCGCACCTGTCCATGAGAAGGGCAGTAGAAGCAATCCACAGAAACACCATCCAATATCCTTGACATAGATTTGTTGTGGAATCTTAGAACATATTCTGGGCTCAAACATACCGTAGTATCTCCAACAGATTGACCTAAATGCCAGCCAGCATGAATTTCGAAAATATCAATCATGTGAAACCTAACTCACATTTTTGTCGCATAACATACAGAAAGATTTGAATCAAGACAGTTGGGTAGATGCTGTAATTCCTGATTTGCGAGACGCATTTGGCTTGATACCACACCTATGTTTATTGTCAAAAGTATGATCATAAGGGAATCAAGTGAAATTTGTGACTGGACTGAGAACTTTTTGGTAGGGAGGGTGCAGTATGTCATCTTTGATGGTGACTTGTTATCAGATGTGAAAATAACTTCGATTGCGCCCCAGGGAAGTCTATTTAGACTCTTGCTGTTAATGTTGTGTATTAATGACCTCATGGACAATATTAACAGTAAACCCCAGACTTGCTGCAGATGGTACAGTTATCTGTAATGAAGTACTGTCTGAAAGAATCTGCATAAATGTTCAGGTAGATCTTGATAAGATTTCAAAGTGGTGCAAAGATTGTCAACTTGCTTTAAATATTCAGGAATGTAAATTGTGCACTTTACAAAATGAAAAAATGTAGCATCCAGTCCCTGCAATGGAAGCACTCCATTGCCGCCATCCCTCCAACCAAAACCACCCAAATTCCAACATTGAACCCTGCCAATTCCATTTGATACCACCATTCAACTGTGATCTTCCCCCACTCCCACCTAACTACATTTCAGGAATTCCTTACCTCCAACTTAGCCCCACCTACTTCCCCAGGTACCTTCCTCAGAAAACCAATATTTCAGTAGAAGAAAGAACAGTAATATACAACCTCAAAGCAAATCCTGACCTAATCATCCTGTCTGCAGACAAAGGTTCCACCACTGTTGTTATGAATTGCTGTGACTACCTGGCAGAAGGCCTCTACCTATTGACTGACTTTTCCACCTTCAAATTCCACCAGAGTGATCCCCTCCCATCCCAGAAGTCCAACACACTCCAGTCACTGCTTAAAGCCTTAGGCCCTTCCCAGAACATTTCCCCTGAATCCATTATCTCCTCACCCCTATAAAACCCCTGCACACCCAACGTCTACTTGTTCCCCAAAAGGCACAAACCTGGCAACAGTCGTAGACACTCCATTTTTGCTGGTTATTGTGCTTCCACTGAAATAATTTCAGCCCACCGGGATCTACTCGTCACTGATGTCGCCAACTCCCTAAACACCAACATTCCTCATGCCCATTGCATTACTGCAATTGAACACTACCTTTCCCAACATCCTTCAGACTCTAAACTCACTACCTCATTCTTCACACACCCTACCGACATTATCCTCAGTAACACAGTGTTCCTGTAAAGTTATTACATACTAATTGATGCCAGGTCAGGGAATTGATGGATCTCTTTGCTTCTGAGAGCCTGTGCTTCTGAATAATATGCCTAAATAATATAAATCTGGTTTACAAAATTTGATAGTTTCTTGGTTTCTTTGTTACACGCGTGAACTTGAAGAACCCAAGGTGGGAGACAAATCAGTATTTGACCACAGCCTACATGTATGTTAGTGCATTGGCTATTCAAAACTTGACCAGTTGTTCTTAGATGGTATTTATGCCCTTTGCAGTTGCATGCAATAGTTACTGCAATTGTGATGCATCAAACATAGCCCTTATTGTTTTAAGAATTGGCAACGTAAGCTACACAGACACAAATACATCACCACTTGGCAGTGTATGACAATGTAAAATGTGAACTTCTGCATATTTGCGTGTCAACTTCCAAAAACAAAGTTCATTTCTACCGAGTGTTCATATTTTATCTCCAGTATGAAAAGTATAAGTTGCTACTCACTACATAGTAGTGTTAAGTGCCAGGCAGGTGCATTGAAAAAGACTGCCAAACATCAACTTTCCTAAATTGCATAGATGGCGACTGACTGCAACAGTTCTTAGTTCTGTAACCCTCTTGTCTATGTTTGCTAGTTCCTGTACTCGACCTATACATCTCCCTCCCTGTTACCATTCTAGCTCTACACATGCCTTCTATCCCATCAGTCCACCTGCACAGACCTTTTATCTTCCCTACTTCTGCCTCGCCCATCCCGCCCCGACCCCCATCGCCACCCCACTTCAGTGCAGCACACTAGCTTGTGTCCACCACATTCCTTCAAGCTTCTACAGGCAAGACTAACTTCTTCCACCACTTCTACCGTGCTATCCCTTCAGCTCCATGCCTCATACCTCTTCCCTAAACCCACTACCCACACAAGCAAAGATAACTCTTCACCTCGGGCACACTCGGGCCTTACTGACAGGAGATGAAAGTGGGCATGTATCTGTGAGATGCGCATTTGTGGGTGTTTAGATTTGTGTACATCTGATGGACTATGGTCTGATGGATGAATAATACGTAACAGTCTTTCAATGTGCCTGTCTGCCACTCTACACCTCCTTTTATGTCGAACAGGAATCTTTCCTTTTCATACTGTTGTTCCATCCTGGATTTCCATTATTTTATTGTTTTTCTTTCCTTATTAAAGTTTGGCATTGTGTGTGTATTGGATTTTGTACCTTATCGTAATTTACCTGTTGCAGCTGTTAGAACTGAGTTACTGTGTAGTTACTGTGTATTATAATGCCATTTTTCTTAAAATTAATTCTATCAATATTTATAAACCAGTTTAGAAAAACTTACATTGCATATTTAATTAGCAAATAATAATTGATACATTTATTTCAGTAAAAAAAAAACATCAATCTGTTTGTCTTACTTGTGATGTCAATATTAGTTCACTTGTTTTTCTTTTGTTGCAGCCGCTCACATACAGTGTTCTCTATAACAGTCCATATGAGAGAGAAAGCTGTTGACAGTGAGGAACTACTGAAAACGGGCAAATTAAATCTTGTTGATCTTGCTGGGAGTGAGAACATAGGCCGCTCAGGAGCAGTTGAGAAACGTGCCCGTGAGGCAGGCAATATCAACCAGTCTCTCTTAACTTTGGGGCGAGTTATAACTGCACTTGTCGAGAAAGCTCCACATATACCGTATCGAGAATCTAAGCTTACACGTTTGCTTCAGGATTCTCTTGGAGGCAGAACAAAAACATCGATAATAGCCACCATATCACCAGCTTCGTGCAACATTGAAGAAACATTGAGCACACTTGAATATGCCAACCGTGCAAAGAATATTCAGAACAGACCTGAAGTGAATGAAAAACTGTCTAAAGCACAGCTCATAAAGGTAAGGAATAAATTAAATATTTCGTGTAATATTCTGTCATTATAAATGCACTTGCTTGAAAATGGCATTGCTCATGCTGTGTGTGTGTGTGTGTGTGTGTGTGTGTGTGTGTGTGTGTGTGTGTGTGTGTGTGTGTGTGTCCTCTGTAAAAATATTTAGAACAGAAAATGTTTAAAGAAGATACAACTGACTAATCAAAGTGTAGGTGGCAGAGATAGCAGTTGATCTGTGCCTCATAGTCCTCTGCTTGGTAATTGTGTCCACTGCTTTGTTACCTAACAAAGGTATTCTTCTTTTAATCTTGATCCTCCCCTTTCATTATCGATTATATTAGGCAGGGTTGCCACAAATTCTGGGATTGGAGAATACCAGGGAATTTCAAATGTGTCGGGGGAAATATCAAGGAAATAGGGAAATAACCACAGGGAAAATATCATGTTTGTCTCAGTAGATGAAAGGGTTTGTTTACTGAGATCTAGTGCATTGTCGCTGGCAGGGCACAGCTGAGTACGTGTCCCACTCCCTCGTTCTTACTGCTTCCCCCCTTCCTACCTCTTCCCTCAGCTTGCAGTCAGTGCTGCCATCACTGTCTGCCAACAAGAGGCAGTGAGGCATGAGGAATGGTTTGTTTGGATCTGATCCTCAGATATTGTTGACATAGCAGCTGGAGATGGTGGCCATGTGTGCATGAGTTGTTTGAGTGACTGTGAATGTGTGTATGCTCTTGTTTTCTGACAAAGGCTATGGCCGAAAATTTAGTTGTGAGAGTGTGATTGTCTTTTCTGCATGCCTGTCTGCTGCTAGCGATCATCTTTATGGTGAGTTGCTACCTATCCTCATTACTATGATTCTCAGAGTATTTGCACAAGTTATCTGTTGCATGGATTAATCACTGCAGTCTCATTTCATCAACATGGTGTCTGTGATACGTGAACAGCTGGCCTCGCGAGTGGACTTCCATGACGTGCCAAAACCGCAGGCCATTTCTATGGGTATCTAACGGGTCAGGCCTGCAAATTTGAAGCCCTTCATTTCCCACTAATGTGCAAGCCCTGCACGTCGGATCTAGTCTCGCCGACCTGCCTGCAGGTTCGGTCTGTTTGTGTGTGGCATAATGCTGCGGATTTTGGTGATTTGTCCAAGGACCCCAGGACGGTGGTGCTCCCCGGCAGGCCAGAGGCCATGGGTGATGATTTCAGGAATTGCGACAGTCTCACTGCAAGTAAATTGTACAGTGCGGCGTTTTATAGACATTTTATTTATTATAGTACAGTTTGGAACTTCAAAAATAATTTATGTATTAAAAAGTATTGACGATAAGAAGAAAATTGTGGCAGTCGCTGCTGGTTTGTAAGCTATGTACTCATATATTTCTCAAAAGAAAAATCACACAATACCCGTAAAATAATAGACAAAACAGAATGACAAACATAGTAGAACCAACATTTTATTGGTGGGTCACCTATAGTGTTGGTTTTCATAACTCTACCCTGCCTTACATGCTTCTTTCAAGAGGCCTTCGTTTTTCTAGGGTTATTTCTGAAATCAATGAAGGTACTTCAGATCTGTCTTGTGGCTCTAAGGAAAAGTGTATTTTCATCGCCAAATGTTTCGTTTTATGGAAATAAAATAAGTGGTCTTAATGAAACACACATACCATTTGGATTGCTTACTCCATCTAAGAACAGTTCATTACAAAAGATGCTGATGTTGGTACTTACGATTTTTGCTCATATGGGGAGAAATATGGAAGTACTTACATTTTTTGTCAACTTGTGTCTTTACTTACTCTTGAGATTCCGAAATTTGTCAGGGAAAAATGCTAAAACTTCTCTGGAAACCAGGGACTTTCACCTGAGGAAACTTGTGGCAACCCTGTTAGGTGTTCCGTAAGATATGTTCTGGTGAAATGTTGTAACTGAATCAACTGCTTCACTAATAATCTGTCATCTTGATGTTGTTTATCAGCAGTTTTACCTTATTGAAGATTTATGGCCATATTCTTGTAGTTTCTTGAAGCTGTGAACCTACTATGCAGTGCCGCTGAGTGTATTGTGGGATCTCTTCGCCTTCTTACAAAGGGTCAAGGACTACAAGAGAGATCACGTTTTTGCCAGCTCACTACAAAATGATGTAACCATCTTTTTAGAGAACCCTTCTGTATTTAGTTACTCTCTTATTGAACATTTACAACATACGTGACTCCTCTTATAATTCAGGACAAAATTTCCAAAGCGAATCTTGGCTTCTTTCAACTGTTTGCCCTGGCATTTACATTGTCAACTGAGGTGCTTGCTCTGTACCTTCCAAAACACTGCCAAGCTGAGATGCCAAAATATAAACACCACCCTCGCAGCAGATGGAGATGCTTGGCAGCATCACATCGTGCCGATGTCCGGTGCTCATGCTTTTCCCATTGTCTGTGCGAATGAAAATCAAAGCACGCATATTGGAAACTTGTCTACTTGCTAATTAGCTAACTGGCTTTTGAATGTCTTTCATCTGACTGTGAGGGAGAGTGTAAACAATCTATTATATCACACTATGTCTGCAGTTTTTCTTATTTTAAACATTGTCAATATTGCACGTTATTTGTGTATTCATCGTAATACTCCAGTGTTAGTTATTCTTGCTGTCTGTCGAATGCCTCGATCTTCTTTGCTATTGTCATATTTACTGTCCATTATTCAGTCCAGATATAATACCTTATAAATTGAACTGTAAGGTTTAGGCCTAGACCTGTACTTTTTTCTTGAATTTTGTGTAAACATTACAGGTTTTTTCTATGCTATGTTATCTCTGTGCCTGAGCTCCAGTTTTCAGAGCCACTATCCAAGGTAATTAAACTTGTGTACACTTTTATATAAACAAGCCTTTAAACAGCAGATTTGCATTGGTGGAGGGCTCGATCTGTTGTGCGACAAGTGTAAACTGTCTTTTTTGTATTGATATTCGAACCTAGATTAATCATATTCTCCTCTGTTGACAAATTGTTAATCTAAATTATCTGTAATCGATACTGTCAGCATAGTTATGCTAGATTAACTGTCATTCAGGGTGGATCAGATCAGAAAGTGATTTTGAAAAGCCTGTAAAAAGATCAAATTATATAAAACTCTAATTTGAAACAATAACTCCAGTGAGATGAAATCCATTCAGGCATAGACAATTGTCCAAGTGCACCTGGAAATTATTCATTACATACTTGTGATACATGGGATGTGAAATACCTCATGTCATATTTGTTCTTTCAGTGATTAAACTGTTAGTGGTGGGTTATCCTGATCGGTTAGTCTCCAGGCAGCACAACAAGAAAAAGTCGCATGTTGTTAAGGGGAGTGAAATTGATCAAAAAGTGACATTTTCTGATTACTATCTCTTAATAATATTTGATCTCTCCTGAATAATTTGATGCATCAACTGTTAATTAATTCCAAATGGAAGCGTACTTTTATCATTTTAAAGTTATTAGTGCAAGTGTATAAAAAAAATCCGGCCTTTCTGCATTGACTTGCTATCTCTGGAACTGTTCAATCTACAAGGCTGTGGTTCTCAGATATTTCTTCCGTGAATTCATGTAACATGATTGGATGCACTGTTAAAACAGAAATGGCAGTATTTCACATTCGTCATGTGCATTTACTTTGTGGGTGTAGTGTTTTATAGGTGTTGAACTGTAAACATAGTGGTCTGGTGTACTATTACACGTTCTTTACCTCTTTTCAACATGATGAAAAGAAAGAGTTCTTTTAAGAAGCAATTTCCATGGGAATCGGCATATAACTGGATCTGAATCCAGAGCTGGTCCTGAAATAGATGTTTCATAGGCACATGAAAGGGCACACCTACTAGTGCTTCGAGGAGGAAACTTGGAAACTTCGAGGCCTTATTTATTGGCAAAGGAGGTCATGTAAATAGATGTTTTATTAGATTTAAGTGTGTTAGGACAAGTTTTACTAGATGCTGTATCATGTAAGGTTTTTGGTGGGCAAATCAGCATCTTTGAGGACACATGTGCAAGAACTGGACTAGCTAACAAACTTGTTCAATGTAAAGTTTGCAAGCTCTCTACATTATTTTGGACTTTTCGAAAGTGCAAGAATGACTTGTTTGAGAGCAATGTTTGATTTTGTGTGGAATGAGGTTCATAGGTAAAGGATTGAATACAGCTCAAGTATTATGTGCGACACTGAACTAGTCAAACGCACTAACCAGATCAAGTAAATACACTGAAGTAATTGGTGAATGTGTAAAATCTGTTGCTGTTGCTTCTATGAAAGCTGCTACTAGAGAAGCAGTAGAATTATATTACACTTATCTCTGGCAGTTAATGGTACATGGCAGAAGAGAGGCCACACATCTAAAAGTGCAGTTGCAACTGTCACTAGTGTAGACAAAGGTAAAATTGTAGCCATTGAAGTGCTAACTAAATACTGCCACAGTGTAAATCAGTTGACAATGAAACAGTGAAAATCATGAAACAAATTGTGCCAAGAATTACGAGGAACTAGTGGGGGGGGGATATGGAAGCTGCTGCAGGTGTTTCTATGTTCTGAAGCTTACAGCAGGAAAGAGGTGTGTGCTACAGTGATTACTTGGACGGGATGATTTGGAGGCCTTCATATCAGTCCTGGAAAGTCAACCTTATGGTGAAAAGAATATTTTTAAGATTGAATGTGTGGGCCACACTCGAAAATGGATGGGAACGTGCCTTCGAAAATTGAAGCTGATGAAAGGAAAAGAGAAGTTATTGGATGGAAATGCTCTAAATGTTAAAGGAAGACTTACAGACGAAAACAGTGATGAACTCCAGCACAATTATGGAATGGCAATAAGGAACAACACACATGACCTTCAAGGAATGAAAAGAGCAGTGTGGGCTACATTCTTCCAAAAATCATCCACTGTTGATGCATGGACCTTACCCATCTGGTGCTGATTCATGGTGCAAGTACCCCAAAACTCAGGTAGCAGGTACAGAGGAACAATTTAGGCACAAAAACAACATGCCTTCTGCAGTGATGGATGTAATTAAGCCAATATATAGTGTGTTACCTCATTCTGATCTTCTCTCCATGGTCGAATGCAAAACCCGAATGAGTCTTTCAGTAATGTCATTTGGACCCACATGCCAAAAAATGTCTTCGTAGACATTAAAACTCTATGCTTGGGTGTTTGATGCTGTGACAACATTTAATGATGACAATAAGGGATGAGTTAGGTTACTAGAGCAACTAGGTATCACTCCAGGAGCCAACACACTGCAAGCCTTCCAGCAAATGGATCGACTGGATCATGAAAGCGCAGTGTGCAGCAGAGGAAATGGCTAAAGCAGCAAAAAACAGGAAAAGAAGGAAGCTTCTAGGTTTGCAGAATGATCAAGTACATAATCCAGATAATGCTGATTATGGGCCTGGCTGTTTCTAGGAGCTGGCATGGCTCCATATGTGAGTTAATATTAAATAAAATGTTTAAATTTGATTTTGTCTCGGGAACTATTACAGATAATGTCTTACTTTAAACTATGTTCCCTCTTAGTACAGTGCACCTGCCGAGCCACATCTCAACTTGTAACGGTTTTTCCTTAGAGAAGGAACAGGGAACTTTTTAAAAAAATTGAAGTTAATTTTTGAAAAATCATGACTAATTAATTATTTGTCTGTATATTCTGATCCTGGTACAGTAATAAGAAAAGGAGTGGAACTATATACTTATGAAAAATTCCAGATCTCTAACTCTCGAAGGTTCTGAGTTAATGGGTCATCAATATTGCAAATTTAAAACTGTAGGTATAGGATGTACATACTCCCCTGAAGTCCAGTAAATGAGGTCATCTGATTTCCATTTACATATGTCACATGATTTGAAAGTAAGCATGAATGTTGTTATTGATTTTTCGTGCTGTGTGTAAAAGTTGCTCCATCTTGTTTAAAAGTAATGTCTCCTTGTTTACTTTGTACTGAGGAAATTGTATAGTAAATGTTTCCCAATGTGTCTGCGTGTGTCTGTGACTTCCTAGCACAATTTTCGGAAGGGAGTGTCCAATTATCCCTGATGAAAACACAGTGCAGTAGCTTTTGTGGAATGGAGATGTTGCTGAGTGCTGATGTCCAATATTCATGTCACTCCAGAACCTAAATTTTCACTTATTGATGTAACCTGACAAATGAAAATGGGCCTTGTCAATAATCCATTACTCTTGTCTGTTTTTTAGTCTTCTTTATTGTCACTGACGGTTTCACTACAATGTTTTTAACTTACTTTTTAATCGCACAGGCGGACACCAGTTGATATCGACTGATTTGAAAATGGGAGTGAAAAGCACGACATGTCTGCACATAAGAACTACCATTAGGGTGGAACATATTGACAGCATACGTGCAATGTGTTCACTCTTCCATTGCTATCTAATACCAATGTGGCAGGCAGATGGCCCCACCAGCTAAGGAAGATTCCCGTACCTTTGGAAAACACTCTTTACTCTTTCCACAATTACTTGTCATACAGGATACTGAAAAAACATTTCACAATTCATTACCGTCAGAAGGGGTGATGATGCTTGTCCCATCAATGGTATTTTCGATAAAGTCATGTGAGACCCACCTGAATGGTGAGCACGTCAAGGAGCACAGTGTTAGATTGCTGCGTTTGAGCTTGGTGTCACCATTCCCTGTAACTAGAAATCTTGGACATGCCACAGTGACCATCACATAGTATGGCGGTGGAATGTTGTGTGTTACAGGGAACAGGAATCTTGGCTTAACCACCTAGATTGCAAAGATGATACAAACTCCTATTAAAAAAGAAAAAACAATGTGCTGTGAGCTGAGATGATGGTCATGCTGTTGAGGTGGAACAGAGCAGACAACATGTGGGGAACCTGCTGCACCTCAGTTGTGTAACACTTGCTTTGGCATGTATGGCACTGTCTGGGCGGTCCCTTGTTTTCCTGTCTGCTCTTGGGACTGAGTCAGTACCCTCAGACATCTCTCATTTCAAGTCCCAATAGAATCGGTGTACCACTGGAGGATATAAACACCCAGCCTGACAAAGCAGTTTGTGTAGCCAGTCTTCCTGGCATGGATATTATTTATAGTTCTTATGTTTGTAGTAACTGAACACATGCTGCGAGACAGAAAGTGTGTTTAATAATTAACAGGAAAGAGGGCGGCTTTGAGAAAGTTTCGTCTTCTTACACTGAAAAGGGTGTAGATGGCATTGACACTTTAAAACCCTTAGGTTATTGAGAATTGGGACGCTCAGTGGAATCTTAAAGTTCCCTACAGCAGCAAATCTCCAGAAAATTAAATGCTTTGCGAAAATGCAGTTGAAATTGAGCTGTCAACACCGTGAACTACAGTAAAGGTGGTGTCGTGCAGAGATATTATTGATATTCCCAAAGAGGAACTGAACAATTAGTGGTCTCAATAAAACAGCATTGACATGCAGAATATAATGTAATGAGTAGATTTACATATACATGACTGCTCTGCAATTCACACTTAAGTTTCTGGAAGATGGTTCATCGAACCACTGTGACTGCTTCTCTAATGGTCCACTCTCGAAGAAGTTGCAAGGAAAATGTATACTTAAATCTTTCCGTGCAGACTCCAGTTTCTCTTATTGTATTATGATTATCATTTCTTACTGTGTAGGAGAAAGTTGGTGATTGGAATTTTGTGAAAAGCTGTGGTACCAATGAAAAATGCCTTAGTTTTAATGATTATCCCAACTGGCATATCATATTTGTGACACACTTTCTTCTATTTCGTGATAATGAGACGAGTGCCCTTCTTTGCACTTTCTCGATGGCTGTCGTCAATCCTGTCTGATAGAGATCCCATACCATACAGTGGTAGTCCAGAAGAAGACAGCTGGCCGGAGTGGCCGTGCAGTTCTAGGCGCTGTAGTCTGGAACCGGGCGACTGCTACGGTCGCAGGTTCGAATCCTGCCTCAGGCATGGATGTGTGTGATGTCCTTAGGTTAGTTAGGTTTAATTAGTTCTAAGTTATAGGCGACTGATGACCTCAGAAGTTAAGTCGCATAGTGCTCAGAGCCATTTGAACCAAATCCAGAAGACGACAGATGAGCATGGTGGTTCTGTTGCATCTTAAAATGTTCTGTCACTAAAACACAGTTTGTGCATTACTTTCCTTGCAACATTGTCTATGTGACCATTCCAAGTTATTTGTAATTGTAATCACTAAATATTTTATTGAATTGACAACCTTTATATTTGTGTGATTTATTGTGTAAGTGAAATTTGATTCCATTTAGTACTTAGTGGATGACTTCACACATTTAATTGTTCAGAGTAAGTTGTCACTTTCGCACCATGAAGACATTATGTCTAAAAAATTTTGCAAGTGGTTTTGTTCTTCTGATGAAGATACTAGACAGTAAATAACAGAATCACCTGCAAGCAATCTAAGAGAGTGACTCAGATTGTTCCTAAATCATTTATATAGATTATGAACAGCAGAACTCCTGTAATACTTCCTTGGGAATGCCAGATGCCACTGATGACTTTCCATCAGTTACTGCAAACTGTGACCGTTCTGACAGGATAAACATATACAGTTGCACAACTGATACCCCATAGACATGTAATTTGATCAGAAGTATCTTACGTGGTGTGATGTCAAAAGCCATCTGAAAATCTACAAATATGGAATAGATTTGAGATTCCCTGCCAATAGGACTCATTAATTCATGTTGGTGAAGAGGTAGCTGTGGTTCACAAGAACAATATTTTCTGAATATGTGCTGACTGTTTGTCAGTACATCATTTTCTTAGATGTAATTCATAATGTTTGAACACAATATATGTTCTACAGGGTGTATACACCACAGGACAACTAGAAAATTTGGGCATTTTTTCATCTGGGAATGTTTTAGGATTCCGTGAACTTTTCGTTGTTTTAGTTATAAGTTAAATTTCTGTAATTTTGACTGGTAAGAACTGATACTCTAAAACGTAATTTGACTTAAGCCTGCTACTGCAGAATAATACTGCAGCAAAATAAATAAACGAATGAATGAGAAATTAACACAAAAATAAAAGTTTAGTTCCAAAGAAAATGCACTATTCACAACAACAAAGCAGTGTACATACAAGAATGTGCCAACAGCAAAATGTGTTAAAGGGGTAAGGATGAAGACTATGTAATACATTGTAGCAGCAAACCGCATTTGATGAGCGTGAAGTCCCAACTGTTCACACTTATGATAAGTAGCATGAAAATATTGCAAATGGTGGTTTGAGAAGTGTTACTTTCAAAGTAAATTCCTTTTTACGCAAGATGAAGTATGTTACATTTCAGAATATGTGATGAATTTCCTAAATCGTGCAGAGTTTGACTCTTTCAGAACTTAACACTGAGGGCGAGCCACTTAGAAAAACTTCAGGCCCAGAAGACCAGCCAAATGTGCCTTCATTTAGAATATTACTGGTGCATTTGTGTTTGATTTGTCTTAAAGTGAACACAAGCTAAAAAAGACCAATCTTCAATGTTAATTTTTCGTATTTATTGTAGTTCTTACATAGATTACAAATTATGCAACAACAATGACAAAAAGTGTATTTATCCTTCAAAAAAAGGGCAAGATGAGTTGTTTAGCAGTTTCACATGTAACTGGATTTTCTGTGGAGTAGTTGAAGTGCTCATATTATCGCGTCATATTTTTTCGAATTTGTAGTTCACTACCAGGCCCTCGTAGCGCTACTAAGGCCTCTGTTTCTGTATCGTAGCATGGATGTCACACTTCTTATGGGTTAGTGTTCTGTGTTTGGAAGCTACTATGCTGTATTTGCTGAACTCATATTCATACTTTCGTAATACCAAAATCTGCAGTGTACATGTTGCCACACGTTAAAGATCTTTCCAAAATGTGTTTTTTGCTGGGAGTGTCGCGAAGCTCTACGCCAGTGTATAAAACTTTACCATTCAAAGGAAAGAAACTATTCCCCCCCCCCCCCCCCCCACCACCACCACCACCACCACCACCACCACCACCACACATATACACCCTGGTTTCAAAATCATACTGCAGATGGTGAACTGGTCAAATCAGATTCTTTCACTCTTACCTTCAGTAGCCCAACATTTCCAGAGCATATCAAGGCAGGTTTCCTTTGCTTAAATGCGTGATTTTATTTTGCCCAACCCAGTGTGATGTTTCGATTGCCAGTGCTTGGGAATGGCATGGCCACCCAGCTCCCATTTTTCACTACTTACTTCAAATGTCTATTCAAAAAGCCAGTGCCTCTACACAGACTGAAGCTGCTAATGGTGGTTCTACTACCTGCGTTTGTCAGTGCCGTTATTCTGGAGTCCATTGCTCTTCAAAGAAAATCAGTAAAGGACACAGCTGCCGATGGTGCAGAGTTTCTGGCATCTCAAAATGTAGACTACAACAAACAGCCAGCCCCCTTCATGATCTCTGTTTTAATAGACTTCCCCCACCTTATAGATCTTCACACTAAATATGGCCTGCCACCTTCCTTGTCCTTGGTGTTATCAGACGACCATCGCATGTTTGTCTGCCCTTGGTTTTCTTCCCGAAAATGGTTTAAGTCCTTGAATTTCCTTTAGGAACTGGAGCTCTCAGTTAGCACTGGCCTTGCCTTCTCAGCAGCCAGATTCTCCCTCCCCTTTTTTCCAAACCTTTTGCCTTGGTTTTGTGTGTGCGTGTGCGTGTGCGTGTGTGTGTGTGTGTGTGTGTTTTCATTTTCTATTTCGTTTCCCCTTTTCTTCTCTCTTTCAATGGTGGTGTTCCCGTTCTGTCATCATATTACGGTGTGAGTGTCGGGAAGAGTCAGTGGCGGTGCTGGTACCCAATGCGCACCAACCAATTCATCTCAGTACTGGAAAGTTGTTTGTGTACCACTGAAAATGAGAGATTCTTAAGAAATTGTGAGAAAACAAACTCTGAAGTTCATGATGCGCAGTTAACTCAGAATTGATGGAATCAAGAAATAACTGAAATTTGAGATTTTTTTCTTAATCATATACAGCTCTTGCAAACACTTTTTTTAAAAAATCCAGTAAAAAAAAAATTCAGACTGCCATTCACAATGTTGGCCTGGCGACTAAGGCATCTGGCTACAGAGCAGAGAAACTGTTGGATTTCCAAATAAATTTTGCAGTTTTTCCATTTGTGTTTTTTTTCTGTTTTGAAGTTGGTAGGGATTTCTATCCCTTAATGAGGTAGCAAAATTAGTGAGGAACGAACAACTTGGATTAATTAAGAACTGAAAATTTAATCATAGCTCTTTTACTCTGTTATGTGTTCTCAGTTTGCTTTGAATTACTAGATACATGGTACTTGTTGTATAAACATTCTAACAAGGGAACCTCCCCATCGCACCCCCCTCAGATTTAGTTATAATTTGGCACAGTTGATAGGCCTTGAAAAACTAAGCACAGATCAATCGAGAAAACGTGAAGTAGTTGTGTGGAACTATGAAAAAAAAAAGCAAAATATACAAACTGAGTAGTCCATGGGCAACATAGGCAACATCAAGGATGATGTGGGCACAGGAGCACCGTGGTTAGCGTGAGCAGCTGCGGAACAAGAGGTCTTTGGTTCAATTCTTCCCTCCGGTATAAAGTTTAAATTTTTATTTTCAGACAATTATCAGAGTTCGGGCACTCACACATAATTTCGCTTTCCAAAATTCCAGGACATGTTCAGATTTGCTTGGACATATGCAGGATTTGACGGTCTACACACGGAAAAATTTGAAAACGTTAAAAACATATGTTTTGACAGAGCACAGAGAAAACTGTGCGACTGTGAAACTGTTGCATTCATTTGTTGCAGTTTATGTGACACACTCTTACGTTTTCATCACTTTTTTTGGAGTGATTATCACAAGGTAGAAGAATTTTTTTACCCATTCGCCAAGTGTGCAAGTTAGGTGGGTCGACAACATATTCCTGACGTGTGACGCACATGCCGTCACCAGTGTCGTATAGAATAATCAGACGTGTTTTCCTGGATCAAATGTTTTCGGTTCCCATTGGAACATCCTTTTGTCTACTAATCGCACGGTTTTGCGGTGCGGTCGCAAAACACAGACACTAAACTTATCACAGTGAACAGAGACGTCAATGAACGAACGGACAGGTCATAACTTTGCAAAAATAAAGAAAGTAAACTTTTGGCTCGAGGGTAGACTTGAACCAAGGACCTCTCGGTCTGCAGCTGCTCACGCTAACCACGGGACCACCGCGCTCCTGAGCCCAGATCATCCTTGATGTTGCCCATGGACTACCCAGTTTGTATATTTTGCTTATTTTTTCATAGTTCCACACAACTTCTTCCTGTTTTCTCGACTGATTTGTGTTCAGTTTTTCAAGGCCTATCCACTGTGCCAAATTATAACTAAATCTGAGGGGGTTGCGATGGGGAGGTTCCCTTGTAAGCAGATTTATTGACAGTCCCAAGAACATCTAATGAATGCTGTCCTTGTGTAACTACATCATTCCTTCCAAGGGTTCTGCAGAAAACAGGCTTGGTTTAAATTTTTATATTTATTTATTTCGTGGTGAATTAATTTTGATGCATTCCATGCATACAGTTACACTGCCTGGAAAATTGGTCCTGCAATTTGATTATGAGTTATGCTGTGAGTTGTTATTAAATCTCCACAGTTGCAAAATTCCCATTGGGTTTTCCAGAAGCAGGTTCCAGTTTTTAACCCTCAGAATAATGTTTTTTAACTTGGTGTTGAAAATACTCATCACACAGCTGGCAAACAGGTGTGCAGTATTCCTTCTATCATGTCAGTCAGTTTTCCCTAGTCATTGCTGGCCGCTGTGGTGGAGCGGCTCTAGGTGCTTCAGTCCGTATCCCGAGGCTGCTACGGTAGCAGGTTTTCCTGCCTCGGACGTGTGTGTGTGTGTGTGTGTGTGTGTGTGTGTGTGTGTGTGTGTGTGTGTGTGTGTGTGTGTGTGTGATGTCCTTAGGTTAGTTGGGTTTAAGTAGTTCTAAGTCTAGGGGACTTAATGACATCAGATGTGAAGTCCCATAGTG
Source organism: Schistocerca nitens (assembly GCF_023898315.1). NCBI lineage: Eukaryota > Metazoa > Arthropoda > Insecta > Orthoptera > Acrididae > Schistocerca > Schistocerca nitens. The sequence goes on along the minus strand of NC_064614.1, from coordinate 493,824,295 downwards.
ATTACAGTCATTTGAACCATTTTCTGACTGTAGTCATCAATAAATTGCTGTCATATGTGATGATATAAGTTTGTCCACCCCAGCAGTCCAGTATCAGACAAAACTTACCAGCAACATATGGTTTTAAAATATTCTCAAGATAAGTTTTGTAAATTAAATTTGTCAATTTCCCAGATCTGGAGCAAGTAACGTTAATTGTCTTTGACAATTTTAATCTGCCAGGAAGATTCATTTGTTAACAATTGTCTGCTTATATACCCCAAGGACAAATTAATCATTAGTTTCTTGTAAGCACAGGAAAACTGGGCAAAGGCAATAATTCTGTAGGCGTTTTGATAAAATGTGGCACCATGTATGAATACATTATTATATGTATAATACCAACAGCAACAATGGTTCCTTTTATTTCCTTAACCGATAATGTGTGGCAAATGCTCATCGTCGCAACAGTCTTACTCGGAATTGTTTTCATATGGGTCTTAAAATTTTTATTCCTTACTAATGCAAGTCGTTTGAGAAATTTATTTGTATATCTTATCAACCCTTCTATTCATACTAATTTCGATATACAAAAGGAAAAAACTGCAGAATGCATCTTAGAATTGAACAAATTCTTCGCTTCACTGCCAGATGCCTTGATCATTAAGCCAGCAGCACTGCCATTAAACTGTTTATCTTACGGGTACATAAGTGGCAGCCAAATAAGTTTCTTTCCTCAGTTTCTACGAAAATGTATGTTCGCAGACCCCATATAGGCTGATGAAAAATGGTTGGTTTCAAATTATCTTCAGATTGTCAGTTTTTAATGGATAATGCATCATGAACTTGAGAGGTTGTTTCTTCAAAACCAGGGAGCTGTTGAGCCAAAATATCCTGAAGTCTTTCAGTTTAGGTTGTAAACAAGGGACGTGGGAAATAAGACACGAATCGGTTGACCATGCCTGAGGCTTTCCTGTTATGATGGAATATTTTTACAACCCCATTATGTATTTCCCATTCTGTGCAAGAACTAGCCTAATGAATAACTAAAGTATTTTTTCATTTATATGCAATATAATTTTAAAGATTATATTCAGCTTTAGTCCGCAGCTGTCATGTTAGTGGTGAGCAGTGATTCCAATACAGTACGCTTTATTTAGTCACAGAACATATCTTACAAGGAATTTACAATAAGTCAGATCAGATAACAACATTACACACAAAAAAGTTTTGCATCACTCCAGTTCCCAGAACTCCTGAAGGCAGACATTGACTAGATATTGTATCACAGACACAGTCCCTTTGACTGTTCAGAGATGTCATGGCCATCCACCCTCTTGAATCAAAGCCAGGTCACCAGGCCAGTAGTCAACACATCTTGCAGATGTGCCTCTTCATGAAAGCTGTGTGATAGTTGTTTGTTAGCTTCTGACATAGTTTGAATTCTTTGAGCAGATTGTTTGAGCAGTAGGTTCAGGTCCAATGGGCAAATTTAGTAACCAGTTATCAACCAAAAAGTGGGCCAGTATCATCTCCAGGAGAGAGGGAGAGAGAGAGAGAGAGAGAGAGAGAGAGAGAGAGAGAGAGAGAGGTGGCAGCTTCGATGTTGACCAAAGTGGTAGAGAGTTGTTCTGCAGTTAGTCTTGACCATCCCAACACTTTCTGTAAGCACCTCTTGATGGTGCCCTGCATCCCAGTAGAATGTAGAATATTATTTTGTTTCTTAGGAAGACTAACCACTCATGATGATGATGATGATGATGATGATGATGAGGCGATGCTTGAAATTTTTCGAGGACAGGATATTTAGTGGTCTTAACTGTATCATGATAGTGCAGTTATGCTAATTGTGTCTATGATTCAAAATAATCTCAAACATTTGTGGGCATGTGTGTCTGAGGTTCAAGGATAACAGCTAAATTCACACAGACGGCAGTCCGCCCCCAATGAGGATCCAACCAAAGTTGATGAGAAACAGAACAATGGAATGCTTATTGGTAAACTATGGGTAATTATTTTCCTTTAACCCATTAAGTACCAGTGTCCTATTTTGAGGACAGAGCACATATTTATTTATAAATACACAATAAATTATTAATTTGCAACTACTACTGTTCTACGTCATTTGTTGACGCTTTTTATAACAAATTTATGCTTACAGGAAATTAAAAGCAATAAATCCTACCATTAATTGATTATTGAATACTAAGGCACACTTCTCGTTATTACAGGTATTTACTTTATCGACAATTTAGTAGTACTTGAAATAAAATGTAGTACTTGAAATAATTGTGATTATCTAATAGTCAACAATGTTATTTAAACTACTTGCATTGTTAGCTCAATTGGAGTTATATTCATTGTTTTCCATTGTTATAAAATTTGGTGTACTCGAAATAGGACACTGGGACTTGGTGTTATCATTTCAGTTATTTGTATTGCTGCACGTTCGAATATGAAACTCTGCTACTGCTGATGTATTTTCTTTTTAGAACGTGGTAATTTTACCAGATTTTGTTGCTGAGTTAACTAACGACCCCTCTTTTATATATTGAATTACATTATGTTGCATCATCAGAGAATAACGAAGAAACTGTATTTAAAACTTCACTGCCAAGTACATCCCGAGTTTTCAGAAGTAAATCGAAGAAGAGACGTCTTACTGATGAGAAAGCAATTGGAAAAAAGACACCTACAGTTTATACAAAGCTGTCTCAAACTAGTGAGCATGACATCACCACAAAGAGAGAGGAATTGAAGGAACAACTTTCTTCCTTGACTCCGAAGGAGATGTTTGAAGAACTGGAACGAAAACATATGAGTTCATAGTGAAAGAAACTGTGAGATATGCAGTAAATATGAAGAATATGCAGGATTTTACCCTCACAGTTGAAGAAGTGAAGGTCTTTGTCAGATCTCTTCTTTTTGCTGGCTACCATAAGCTCCCTGCTGAGAAGCTATACTGGTCTGAGGATGAAGATGTTGGCATACCAGTTACAAAGACAGCTACGTCAAGGAATAAATATCAGAAGTTGAAAAATTGCTTCATTTTCAAAATAATGACTTAGCCAATGAAAACAAACATGATCGCGGATTCAAAACTAGACGTCTCCTGAAAATGATAAATGAATCTTTTCAAAAATTTGGAATATTTGAGGAAAATTTGTCAATTGACGAAATGATAGTCAAATACTATGGACGAAGTGGGCTGAAACAGTTTATCAGAGTCAAGCCTATTACACTCCTGGAAATTGAAATAAGAACACCTTGAATTCATTGTCCCAGGAAGGGGAAACTTTATTGACACATTCCTGGGGTCAGATACTTCACATGATCACACTGACAGAACCACAGGCACATAGACACAGGCAACAGAGCATGCACAATGTCGGCACTAGTACAGTGTATATCCACCTTTCGCAGCAATGCAGGCTGCTATTCTCCCATGGAGACGATCGTAGAGATGCTGGATGTAGTCCTGTGGAACGGCTTGCCATGCCATTTCCACCTGGCGCCTCAGTTGGACCAGCGTTCGTGCTGGACGTGCAGACCGCGTGAGACGACGCTTCATCCAGTCCCAAACATGCTCAATGGGGGACAGATCCGGAGATCTTGCTGGCCAGGGTAGTTGACTTACACCTTCTAGAGCACGTTGGGTGGCACGGGATACATGCGGACGTACATTGTCCTGTTGGAACAGCAAGTTCCCTTGCCGGTCTAGGAATGGCACAACGATGGGTTTGATGACGGTTTGGATGTACCGTGCACTATTCAGTGTCCACTCGACGATCACCAGTGGTGTACGGCCAGTGTAGGAGATCGCTCCTCACACCATGATGCCGGGTGTTGGCCCTGTGTGCCTCGGTCGTATGCAGTCCTGATTGTGGCGCTCACCTGCACGGCGCCAAACACGCATACGACCATCATTGGCACCAAGGCAGAAGCGACTCTCATCGCTGAAGACGACACGTCTCCATTCGTCCCTCCATTCACGCCTGTCGCGACACCACTGGAGGCGGGCTGCACGATGTTGGGGCGTGAGCGGAAGACGGCCTAACGGTGTGCGGGACCGTAGCCCAGCTTCATGGAGACGGTTGCGAATGGTCCTCGCCGATACCCCAGGAGCAACAGTGTCCCTAATTTGCTGGGAAGTGGCGGTGCGGTCCCCTACGGCACTGCGTAGGATCCTACGGTCTTGGCGTGCATCCGTGCGTCGCTGCGGTCCGGTCCCAGGTCGACGGGCACGTGCACCTTCCGCCGACCACTGGCGACAACATCGATGTACTGTGGAGACCTCACGCCCCACGAGTTCAGCAATTCGGCGGTACGTCCACCCGGCCTCCCGCATGCCCACTATATGCCCTCGCTCCAAGTCCGTCAACTGCACATACGGTTCACGTCCACGCTGTCGCGGCATGCTACCAGTGTTAAAGACTGCGATGGAGCTCCGTATGCCACGGCAAACTGGCTGATACTGACGGCGGCGGTGCACAAATGCTGCGCATCTAGCGCCATTCGACGGCCAACACCGCGGTTCCTGGTGTGTCCGCTGTGCCGTGCGTGTGATCATTGCTTGTACAGCCTTCTCGCAGTGTCCGGAGCAAGTATGGTGGGTCTGACACACCGGTGTCAATGTGTTCTTTTTTCCATTTCCAGGAGTGTAGATTTGGCTATAAGTTGTGGTCTCTTTGTGGAACAAGTGTTTCAAATTTGATTTATACTGTGGAAAGGATCCAGAAGATACTGCAAGGGTTGATCTACTATTGGGAGCACATATTTATTTATAAATATACAATAAATTGTTGTTGTTGTTGTTGTTGTTGTTGTTGTTGTTGTTGTCTTCAGTCCTGAGACTGGTTTGATGCAGCTCTCCTTGCTACTCTATCCTGTGCAAGCTTCTTCATCTCCCGGTACCTACTCCAACCTACATCCTTTTGAATCTGCTTAGTGTATCAATCTCTTGGTCTCCCTCTACGATTTTTACCCTCCACGCTGCCCTCCAGTACTAAATTGGTGATCCCTTGATGCCTCAGAACATGTCCTACCAACCGATCCTTTCTTCTAGTCAAGTTGTGCCACAAACTTCTCTTCTCCCCAATCCTATTCAATACCTCCTCCTTAGATATGTGATCTACCCATCTAATTCTCAGCATTCTTCTGTAGCACCACATTTCGAAAGCTTCTATTCTCTTCTTGTCCAAACTATTTATCATCAATGTTTCACTTCCATACATGGCTACACTCCATACAAACACTTTCAGAAATGACTTCCTGACATTTAAATCTATACTCGATGTTAAGAAATTTCTCTTCTTCAGAAATGCATTCCTTGCCATTGCCAGTCTACATTTTATATCCTCTCTACTTCGACCATCATCAGTTATTTTGGTCCCCAAATAGCAAAACTCCTTTACTACTTCAAGTGTCTCATTTCCTCATCTAATCTCCTCAGCATCACCCGAGTTAATTCGACTACATTCCATTATCCTCGTTTTGCTTTTGTTGATGTTCATCTTATATCCTCCTTTCAAGACACTGTCCATTCCGTTCAACTGCTCTTCCAAGTCCTTTTCTGTCTCTGACAGAATTACAATGTCATCGGCGAACCTCAAAATTTTTACTTCTTCTCCATGGATTTTAATACCTACTCCAAATTTTTCTTTTGTTTCTTTCACTGCTTGCTCAATATACAGATTGAATAACATCGGGAAGAGGCTACAACCCTGTCTCACTCCCTTCCCAACCACTGCTTCTTTCATACCCCTCGACTCTTATAACTGCCATCTGGTTTCTGTACAACTTGCAAATAGCCTTTAGCTCCCTGTATTTTACCCCTGCCACCTTCAGAATTATTAATTCACAAGAAATAAAAAGTTAAGATTTGAATACAGTTTAGTATGCTACATGATACTGTTATATCCCAGCGTCCTATTTTGAGGACGGTCATTATATCAGCATGTGTAAATATTCTTTGGCTATTTTTGTACTTATTGTGGTTCATACACTATGTACATTATAATTAAGGAATAAAAAATTTAATTTAAAGAAATTAATTTGGAAATTAATTTGGGACTTAATGGGTTAATAATCAGTACCAATTAAATTCTCAATGTGGATTTCTTCTTGGGAATCTGTCCGTGGATCTGCTAATTGCATTGCGTGAACAGGTATATTCGTAATATCCTTTGAAACTCTGTTGTGAGGTGTGAAGCAGTGGTCACTTTCATACTTGTTTAAAGAAGTCATAGAATTCGTCAACAATCCTCTAATTTTGAAATTAACAAGGCTGTGCCACCATGAGGAGTTAGCATGAGATGAAAATGTAGAGGAGTTAGCATGAGATGAAAATGTAGAGGAGTTAGCATGAGATGAAAATGTAGAGGAGTTAGCATGAGATGAAAATGTAGAGGAGTTAGCATGAGATGAAAATGTAGAGGAGTTAGCATGAGATGAAAATGTAGAGGAGTTAGCATGAGATGAAAATGTAGAGGAGTTAGCATGAGATGAAAATGTAGAGGAGTTAGCATGAGATGAAAATGTAGAGGAGTTAGCATGAGATGAAAATGTAGAGGAGTTAGCATGAGATGAAAATGTAGAGGAGTTAGCATGAGATGAAAATGTAGAGGAGTTAGCATGAGATGAAAATGTAGAGGAGTTAGCATGAGATGAAAATGTAGAGGAGTTAGCATGAGATGAAAATGTAGAGGAGTTAGCATGAGATGAAAATGTAGAGGAGTTAGCATGAGATGAAAATGTAGAGGAGTTAGCATGAGATGAAAATGTAGAGGAGTTAGCATGAGATGAAAATGTAGAGGAGTTAGCATGAGATGAAAATGTAAAAATACTAAGGTGTTGTAGGTTGGAGACAGACATTTTAAAATCTTCTATTAATGAGTTTCCTATGAGTGATGCAAGGATTCCTTGTTTAGCAGACATCAAGCAAGTTTACTTAGTCCTGTAGTTTCTATGATGTGCACGTGAGCTGTTTCCAAGAACGTGGAGCTTGGCATAGAAGTCATTCACTGTACCTTGTGATGCTTATTGCCTTTTGCTGTGGCTTTTTCAACTAACACAAAATGCCATAACCGAGCGAGGTGGCGTAGTGGTTAGTACACTGGACTCACATTCGGGAGGACGACGGTTCAATCCCGTCTCCAGCCATCCTGATTTAGGTTTTCCGTGATTTCCCTAAATCGTTTCAGGCAAATGCTGGGATGGTTCCTTTGAAAGGGCACGGCCGATTTCCTTCCCACTCCTTCCCTAACCCGAGCTTGCGCTCCGTCTCTAATGACCTCGTTGTCGACGGGACGTTAAACACTAACCACCACCACCACCACCACCACCACCACAAAATGCCATATCCTACTTTCCCAGTTTGAAAATTTACGTCCTGTGTTTTGACATAGAAAATACCATTTAGCAATTTTAAAGTTCTGTTTTCATTCAGTGGTGTCAGTAGTTTTAGGACATTCTTGGGCCAGATGGGCACATTCTTCGCAAAAGATGCAAAATAGACCGTAATTTTTATGCCTTTGTGTAATCTTAATATCTGATTAGCACAAACCTGGAGGGCAATTGTTGCTGTGGGAGCCCAAGTTGGTTTCGGTTTTGCAGAGGATCTTCCCCAAATGTCAGTATTGACCTGTTCACCAATGTCTATACGACTGAGTGCCTGTTGGCCCAGCATTGGCATCATTTCTGTGAAATGAGAACAATGGTCTATTATGGTCAGCACAAGACTTGTATCTGCTGGTGGTGGGTCGAATGGTCCTAATACGTCCAACTCTCAGGAGCTCATTCATTTGCTGGCTATGGGCTTGGTAAATTCAGGGTTCCTGAGCTGGGGCTGGTTATTGCCACCAGTCCTTTGTCACCATAAGCTCTGGGCAGGGATCTTGGCTTGATCACCTGATTGTGAAGATAGTAAAACCTCTATAAATAAGTCCCTAATCTCAACGTCTGCTGTTTGCTGATGGTACACTGGGCAGAGGTGGTGGAACAATCATTAGCAGGCAACCCCTGGGGAATCTGCTGCACCTAGGCATGTGAGTCTGTCTGGCTGGACTCTTTATTTCCCTTGCTGCATGTGGGATCGAGCTGGAACCTGTGAAATTAAATTCTTGAACCCACTCGCCTTTCTGCTCTGGGAATTACATGCTATTGAAGGTAAAGATGTGAAGGAATCGGATTTGTACAAGATCTCCAGCCACCCTTTTCAGTATATTTTGTACATCAGTGATCCCTTCTCAGACTTGCACACCTTTGAATTCCTCTTTGGCCAAAAACAGGCGGTAGATGTTCAGACCCTGTTGATGTCATTCGAACTGACTGCTCTGCTACTTCTGCTTCAGAGCCAGTGGAATACAAAATCTGCCCTGGGCAACCATCTTGCCACAAGTCTTAACATCAACCTGTTGCGGGCCACCTGCCGTTGCGGAAAGACATGAAAGTGCAGTTCCCATGATAAATGTCTTCCACACTACAGTGGATCATGAATTGGTTCAGGAGTCATGGAGAAATTGGTACTCATGGCACACACACACACACAACCTGTGCTTGTGTTCACAAGAAACACATTTTAAAGCCAGTGACGTCCCTGTGCTAAGGGTCTGTAACCTCAATTGAAAGGATGACCTGACTGGGGAAAGAGCCGAGGGAGGGATTGCTGCCTTTGTCAATAACACACAGCATTCCTCTGTTGTCTCCTTGGTTACTGATCTACAAGCAGTAACTGTTGCAATTCATATGGGTCAGTTCACTGGACTTACCTCTGTAGGATGCGATAGACTTAGAAGCTCTCAAAGACCTTATTGAACGGCTCCTCTGCCCATTTATCATAAAGGGTGATACCAATGCCTATAATGTATTATGGGTCTTGAATTATCTTGGAAAACCTCCTAGTGTCTCAGGTGGTTGCTGTCATTTCTCGGCTGCTGTTGGGTCATCCTCAGCCATCAACCACCCTTTCTACTTTCCAGCCCTTGCAGACTCAGCTCTGTAGGAAGCAACTGAAAACCTTCATTCCAGCGACCACTGCCAGCTGTGGATCCACCTATCTAATAGAGCATTATTTAAACAGAAGACACCGAAATGGTCAGCAGGGCTAACTGGACGCTGTTCAGCCATCTGGCTCTGTTTTGAACACTGAACAGCATTCAGAAATAAGTGGACCACATCACATGAGTAATCCATCGTGCAGCCGACTTATCCGTCCCCAAGTCCTCGGTTCTTTGTAGGAGGCAGTGTGTACATTGGTGGACTGACGAGTGCTGCTCAGCAATCTGGGACAAGGGTGTAGCTCTTCAATGGTTTGAATATACTGCCCAACACCAGACAACCACACAGCTTTGAGTCATGAGAGTTAAGGCTCGCTGCGAAATTAACGAGAGCAAGTGATCCTGGACTCTATCAACCACTCTACCTGTTGTACAAAAGTATGAGAAGCCATCAGAAGTATATCCAGTAGACACAGTTGTTCACCAATAGCAGCAGTGTTGAAACAGAAGTGTCTCCAAACAATGTCTGGAGACATCGCTCAATGGCAGAGCATTTTGCAAGAACTGTTGCCAGTGCAAGTCGGGATCCAGCATTTCACTGCTATTGTGAGACTGTAGAGAAGGAAGTAAGTTGGATTTCAGATCCAACAGTTCTGAGTCTTACAACTGCTTTTTCTCCATGTGGGAGCTGGAATCGACACTTTGAGACTAGTGATACTGCTTCCAGTCATGACCAAATCTGGTAATGCATGCTCAGACATTTGCCAACAACGTCTAAGGAAATCCTCTCTAGTGGTTTTAGTTTGGTATGGCAGGCAAGTCACCTCCCAACATGTGGAGAGGCAATTTTGATACCTCTCCGTAAACCAAAAAAGGACTACTCTTGTCTCAGAAGTTATTGGAACATCGCTTTAACGAGCTGTCAGAAAGACCTTGGGACAAATGTTTAACCATCGTCTCATCTGATTGTTAGTCCATGCAGCTCCTTAGCCATTCTGTGGGGATTCTGGAGATTTCGGTCCACTGTCAACAACCTGACCCTGCTAGGGGCTGCTATTCAGCAGGCTTTCCTGTGTAAACATTACTGTCTCAGTATATTCTTTGACATCAGTAAGATGTGCAAGACACAGTATTCTAGAGCAACTCCATTAGAGGGCCTTTTGTGCCCATCTTTGTACCATCCTTCCTGTCAAAGCAGGTTTTTGGATCCCGAGTTGGTGACAAGCTGTCAGATTGTTTTTTCAGCAGCGGAATGGTGTCCCTCAGGGCAGTGTTTTAAGTGTTACCCTCTTTTTCATACCCATAAACAGTATCATGTGTATAGTAAGCAGTCCTGTACACTGCTCCTTATTTGTGAACAATTTTGGTGTTTTCTGTCCCTTCTGTGCTGCAACAGTGGCTTATCAGTTAAACTTATAGTTTAGAGGATAGAGGATTGGGGTACAAAGGTGGGTTTTCAGTTTTCTGCAGATAAATATGTGTGTGTTCATTTTAATAGTTCTCACTGTATTTTTATTTTACCTGGCTTGCATACCAGGGACACCATTCTATACTTTAAAAACTCAGTGAGGTTTCTGAGCCTAATTTTTTGCTCCAAATTGTCTAGGTCACCAAACCTGGGACACCTGAAAGCCAGAACCCAGAAGGCACTCAGTGTCATGAGGTGCCTTAGCCACAGGTCTTGGGAACAGACAAGGGTGCATCTGCTCTGTTTTATAGGGCTGTTGTATGTTTGCAGCAAGGCTGTGGATGCACAGTGTATGCATATGAGATAGGTGTTCTTACTGGAAGGTCATTGACATTATCCACTATGAGGGGATTAGCCTGGTCACAGGCGATTATATGACCAGCCCCATACCCAGTGCCAGTGCTGAGACTGGGGAGCCACCACTCACCATCTGGTGGTAGCTCCTCATAGTGTGCCAAGTGTGTAAGTTCATAGCAGCTTTGAATTCGCATGCATGCTGTACTGTTACTCATCTGTCTCTGGAACACCTTTTCTCCAATTTTTGAAGAGCAACAAGACCATTTGAAAACTGCATGCAGCATGTGCTTGAAGTCACTTCATGTGGAGCAAGTACACCACCATATTAAGGGCTTTAACTGTCTGCCACACTGGTTACTGTAGAGGCTGAGAGTAATTTTAGTTTGTGTCACCTGCCTACATGCTATCACCTCGCTGTTGAGGTATAGAATTGTGTGTCGGTGAGAAGATGAGTGACTAGCCCGTGACAGAGAATAAGCTGCAGTAAAGCCCACAGCGCAGCTGTGATTTACCTCCTTTTTCATGAAGATGAGATTAGGTCCTCCATAATTGTCTTTGCATAGGTCACAGCCCTCTGTCGCACGGATTCTTGGTGCAGTGAGTGTGAGTGAGTAAAGTTTTGTGGGTTTACTCCTCATTGTGTGCCAAAATTTTACCTTTTTCATCCGTACTGATAACCTCGCTATTGATCATCCGTAAACTGCCCCCTGCCGCCCCCACCCAACGCGCGCACGCATGCTCTCTCTCTCTCGCTCTCTCTCGCTCTCTCTCTCTCTCTCTCTCTCTCTCTCTCTCTCTCTCTCTCTCTCTCTCTCTCTCTCTTTCAACACTGCTGGCACGACCACCCGGGGACCTAATTTTGTCTCTGCACAACAAACTGTCATGCATATGCAACTGTTGCTGTATTGCTTACATTCGTCATTGTTGCTCTATTCAGCCTGTCATTCCTCAGTCCTGACAAAGTGCTTGCATTGCCACTATCTTTCTGCTCAGTCTGTCTAAATTTCCGTGTTTCTTCCCAGGTTTGTCGATTACTTCATAGTCAAATTCACAGCGTTTCAATGCTCACGTCATCAGTGTACTGGGTGGATCCTTCATAGTTACCTCTTCAAAACAGCATGGTCCATCACTACTTTGACTTGTCTGCCATAAAGGTAACACTGAAAATACGTTACTCTGTATACCAAGCTCTCTGTCTGTTGTGGAGTAACTCCTCTCTGCTCTGTTAAACTGCCTTGATGCAAAAGCAACAGGATGTTCCTGACCACCCTCCCACTTCCTGACTTGAAACACACTTAAGTGCATGAGTCAATGCATCATGTGACAATATGAAGTCCCTTTGAAAATATGGAAGTTCCAACACTGGACTAGATGTCAATACATTCTTCAGTTTTCCAAATGCTCCCTGGCATTCTTCAGACCATACAAAACTAACACTCTTCTTTAACAGCTACATAAGTGATTGTGGTATGTCTGTATATCCTCTCATAAATTTCCTATAAAAGTTTTCAAGACCGAGAAGAGATTGCAATTCCTTGGTTGTTAGTGGCATCGGAAAAACTTGTACGG